>NC_143159.1:16192081-16442080 GCF_041381405.1 Jatropha curcas
GCCTACGAAGAGCCCCCAACCGGAGTAGAAGAAGTAGGATCAGTCACAGGCCTCCTCCTTGGAGTCCTAGTTGAGGGACCCGAAGCTCGGGAAGAACGAGTGCCGAACGGCTGAGAAGGAGCCGGTCCTTGGAAATCATCAAGACGAGATCCAATGGGCTGCATTAAAGTAATGCGGCAGAATTCATCATAATCTCCCTCCATAACGAACTCCAAGTATGGAATGCCCTCGGTATGAGTAGCAGTGAGCACCATCTGTTTGCCCGCTCGCATGTCAGTGGGAGGGGGATAAGGGACAGAACGGCAGCCTCTTATTTGGATGTCCACTCTTTCGCCCAAGTAATATCGTCGTAAGAATGGATGCGACAGAACCACCCTCCGCTGAGTCAAAGTGTCTGACCGCTGGAAGCCAGAATCAGCCTGAATCCAGCTCTGTAGACGGGCAGTCATTGGCCCCACTTCAACCTACAAGATTTTTATGTTAATAAATCATTTTTATTTAACATATCTAAAATCATTAAAGCACATACCAGTTCCAAAGAGCATGTATCAAAGAAGGCTCTCAGCTCCTTCAGCGATTTCTTGCGCCGAGCAGCGTGAAGACGTGATTTGTACCATCTCCAAGCCAAAGGTGCCAGCCCTAATTCAAGGTCAGGCTGAAGCAGCTCGGGGCGAGTGTAAGGAAAGTATTCGAATGCCCAAGTATGTGTAAAAGAAGAAAGGGAAGAAAAAAAAAGAAGAGTCAGTGAAAAAAAGAAAAATCCAGATGTAGGAAAAGGAGAATGTTCCTTACATTACCTCCCAGAAGTAGTAAGTCCCGCTGAGTTTGCAGTGACCTCGACTCAGAGCACACATATCATCATACATGCGGCTCAGAATAGCACCGGCCCAGTCATACTCCTTTAAATGGGCTAGATTCTCCAAACTCTTCAAGATAGAGGGGTTAAATCTCTCTTTTCTGTTGGACCAGAAGGTCGAAGCAAATAATAGCAGCAAGGTAAATCTGGCTACCTGAGTAGCCGTCAGCTCTCCCTGCCCAAATCTAGCATAGATGTCAGGGGCCTGGAGGGATAACCAGCGCCTAGAAACGCTCAACGCGGGAGAAACCGTGCCAGGCTCGACAATCCGGGGCAGGTCCAGCCCAATCAACTCCAACATTCAGTCAGAGGAGATCTCAGACCTCCAATCATCATACAGCTCAATCGGTCGAACTCCGAAAGGGATTCCGGAAATCACAGAAAAATCCGTAGGGGTCATTGTCAGCTCGCCCCAAGAAAAGTGGAAGGTGTTGGTGGTGTCCCACCACCTCTCGGCCAAAGCACCCAATAATTCCTTGTGATTGTTCCGAGCCATGTCAAGGTGTCTTAGATAACCCAGATGAGACGGGCGGATAATTGCACCCACCGGGTGGCTGTAATCAAGAATTTCGGGCGGAATTCCAGCTATTGAACTCTCGCCGACATCCAACTTAATACGACAATCCTAAAAGGTAAAATAACCTAAGAGTTACTCCTCGGTCCCTTACTAAGGGTAATATCTTAGTGCTTTCCTAGCATGCATACTGATAAAGATAATAAGCAAAAAATTACAATTTTGGCCTAAGGCCCAATAAAATTCATTGTTTGGCCTAAGGCCCAAAAAATTACAATTTTGGCCTAAGGCCCAAAAAATCACAATTTGGCCCAAGGCCCAAAAAATTCACATTTGGCCTAAGGCCCAATAAAATTCATTGTTTGGCCTAAGGCCCAAAAAATCACATTTTGGCCTAAGGCCCAAAAAAAAATCACAATTTGGCCCAAGGCCCAAAAAATTCACATTTGGCCTAAGGCCCAATAAAATTCATTGTTTGGCCTAAGGCCCAAAAAATCACATTTTGGCCTAAGGCCCAAAAAAAATCACAATTTGCCCAAGGCCCAAAAAATTCACATTTGGCCTAAGGCCCAATAAAATTCATTGTTTGGCCTAAAGCCCAATAAAATTCATTGTTCGGCCTAAGGCCCAAAAAATTCACATTTGGCCTAAGGCCCAATAAAATTCATTGTTTGGCCTAAAGCCCAATAAAATTCATTGTTTGGCCTAAGGCCCAAAAAATCACATTTTGGCCTAAGGCCCAAAAAAATCACATCTGGCCTAAGGCCCAATAAAATTCCCCTTTCGGCCTAAGGCCCAAAAAATCACAATTTGGCCTAAGGCCCAACAAAAAATTCACATTTTGGCCCAAGGCCCAAATAAATAAATGAGAAATGAGCTTACCTGGGCAAAGATGCCGGTCACGGAGGCGTGGGTATCCGCTTCCACCGCCAGATTGGCATCATCGAGGGAGATCCCCAGAGACTCCAGAAGGTCTTCATCACTGCTATAGCCTGCCATGGTGAGAAAGTTGAGAGAATTGGAAGTTTGGAATGAATGAAAAATGAATTCTTCAGCTATTTATAAGGAAAAGGCTAAAAGGCGGGTCTTCCGGACGCGTCTGATTTTCGCCTCCAAAATTTGGTCTTCAAACAACCACCGACGCCCATAAATCATTTTTATGGTTGCCGGTGGGGGGCAACTGTGAACACTCAAATTTTGAGGCTCAAAAGCCTGTTTTCTTCCGGACTGCGAACAGTCCGGCAGGACCGGAGGCCTTTCGGAAAGTTCACCGGAAATATGCCAATATGGTACTTGAAACGTCCGGAAAATTACGAGGATCACGGAACTGGTCTCGGAATATTTTTTGGAGGTCCGGAACTCCCGGAAAAGCCCCCGGAGTGAACTTGCCTGCCCCGGTGGTTCAGCCACTGGAGCCAGCCGCCGAGCCGGCGGTCCATCCCGGCGGCTGAGCCGCCGGGAAGGCCGCCGACCCAGCGGCCCAGCCGCCGAAGGACCGGCGTCTCGGCTGCGGAAAGGCCGCCGAGTCGGCGGCCCATCCCGGCGGCCCAGCCGCCGGGAAGGTCACCGACCCGGCGGCCTATCCGGGCGGCCCAGCCGCCGGGCAGGCCGCCGACGGACCGGCGGCCCGGCCGCCGGGCGGGCCGCCGAGACCCAGCGGCCCGACCGCCGGAAGGGCCGCCGAGACTTGGCGGCCCGGCCGCCGGGCGGGCCGTCGAGCCGGCGGTCCATCCGGCGGCCCGGCCGCCGGGCCGGCGACCCGGCCACCGGAAACAGTCCGTTTTGCGCCTATAAATACAGGCCTCGGGCCTCCTGTTTTCCAGACTCAGTCTGTATTGACGGACGCTTCTTCTCCCTCTCGCTCCTTGCGATTCTTTACTGCTTTTTTGCATTTTAATTTAGCTTTTATTGCTTTCTTTCTTTGTTAAGTGGTCATTAAAATTAAATTAATTAATTTCCCTTAACGAGGAGCTTAACCTGGAGTTAAGAAGTGGCCGTCGACTAAATCAGGTACACAAAACTAAACTCTGTCTTTTTTAATTTTAGCATTTCATGCATGCTTCTTTTCTACTCCTCTTAAATTCTATAACTGCATAAATGCATTCATACCATTAACTAGGCAAATAAATTGCCTCAATTAAATAAATTTAAGCTAAATACCCGGTTAATTAATGATCGTGGTATTAAAGCTTAAATTCGACAATATTGGCTAAAAGCCTAGTTAATCAATAACTATGGTGAAATTGCCTTTATTTCGAACAAGTTTTGGCTTAAGTCTAATTAATCAATAATTGTGACTAAAAGGCCCTAATTAAACACTTTTTCTTATTATGGCAATAAATTGCCTATAATTCAATTTAATTAATCACTTTAGGCAAACAAATTGCCTATAAGTGAAAATTAATCTTTTTAAAACGACCAATCGCTTAAATCAAAAATTTGGCTAAAAGCCTTTAATTAATCACTTTAGGCAAACAAATTGCCTATAAGTGAAGATTAACCTTTTTTGTAGCGACAAATCGCTTAAATTAAATTTCTTTGGCTAAAAGCCTTCAAACAATTTTTTGGCAAATAAACTGCCTTAAATCAATCAACTTTGGCGACAATCGCCCAATTAGCATCATTTGGCAAATTAATTGCCTAAACCAATATTTTGGCTTTAAAAGCCTTAAAACAATTCGTTTTGGCACCAATGCCTTAAAAATCAATCTTTTGGCAAGAATAAGCCCAAATTAAATTCTTTTGGCTAAAAGCCTCAAAATCAACATTTTGGCACCAAGTGCCTAAATCCTTCAACCTTTTTGGCAAAATGCCTAAACAAAATGCACAAAGCATACACACACTCATGCATAAAGCATCCCATTCAAAGCCCTCTAAAAGAGGCCTATCGAACTACGTTGACTTTGATCTTCCATTCAAACGGAAGTACGTAGGCACGTTCGGGATCTAACCCCGGGCGGCAAGTCGAATCACATAAACATCTTTTTCATTGGTCTAAATTATTTCATCTTCCTTGCAAAACATTCATTCTTAGGTTAGTTTCATCAGCATGACATAGTCTCGGGATCCACCTCGGGTTCGAAGACCATGCCTTAGACATTGGGCTAATTAATCTAGTAACTAGGTTAATTAAAATTGGAGTCACTTAGGGTTTTTCCTAGTTTACCCTAAAACAATTAAACAAGGTGGCGACTCATACATTCACGTGCATTTCTTCCTTTAGTCACATGCATTCACATGCTATGATGTTTGGGGAGGGGTTCACAGAAATATTATGCATTTAATACATAAACTCTCCAATAATATTCATGAAATATTTTCTAGCCGCCTAAATCATGCAAACATGCTCCAAAAATAGTAAATAAAATATTAAATATGCATAGTAATTTTTCCGGACTCAAATAATACAAAGTCCCGGACCGATGGTACTATTCACAGACCGGTAAATCACTATTACTGACACTAAAAGAAAATCAGTCTGTTACAAATCCTAACTTGAATAAGAAGTAGGAAGAAAAGGGAAACTAAAGCCATAATACATGTATGTTTCAATTCAATAAAGGATGAGGGTATTGCGCGAGAAAAATCAAGATTGAGGGAATAACGGAAATCCGTTCTAAGGAGAAGTGGTACGGGGCATAAAATGCAAATACTTTTTGCTTATATTCCCATATTAAAAAAAGAAAAGAAAAAAAGAAAAAAAAAAAGAGAAAAACAAGAGAAAGAAAATGAAAATAAAAGAATAAATGCAATACAAGAGGTAACAAACAAGGTAAAAGGTGAGAAGTGGTATGGAGCATAAAATGCAACCACTTTGTGTGATAGAAATATGTTACCTAAAAATACCTTGAGATGAGAAACATTACATGTGTGCTAAAATTGTCCTAAGTACTTTCTATTTCGCATTCTAAGGAAGGAGAATTACCTGTCTCATGTTTTAAGTTTGGCTAGATTTTTAAACTTTAGATTTTGGTTGCTAGATTGAAATTTTTTAGATGCCATGTTCATTTATAAAAATTGGGTTCAAAATCAAATCAATCTCTTATCTTTTGGTAGATTACTTAAGAAGTCCAAATCAATGAGTAAAATATAAACATGATCAACATGAGTTCAAAAAAAAAGATGAATGTTTTGCTTAGGGACAAGCAAAGAGCTAAGTGTGGGGGAATTAATAGCCTCGCAAAGCGGGCAAATTTGTTAAGTTATAATCACATGATTTGTATGATTGTGTGTTTGTTTTATACATTTTATGTTTTCTTTTGTTGTTTTTGGTTTAAAGTTGTTTAAGGAATGAATTTGAACAAAGGATTGGAAAAGGGCTTGTTTTTATGAAGAAAAAGGATAAAAAATTTGACTAAGTATATGGGAAAGAAATTTTCTGCCAAGAAAAATTCGCGACAGCGAATGAAGTCGCGCTGCATGGGAACATATGAAGATTCGCAAGCACAACCTATATATGCACAGGCGCGATCTGTATGGCAGAAGGTCCAGAAAGCATCAAGCAGAACTCGCGAGTGCGACATTATATTTCACGAGCGCGAGGAACACAATAAAAACGACAAAAGAGTACCAGGTCAAATTCATGAGCGTGACATTAAACTCGCGAGCGCAAGTTGCTTTTCAAAAGACTTCAACTGCTACCTTTTTTCCAGAAAGTTGTCTCCTTCCATGAATAGGTCGAAATTTCTCCCATCAGAAGTCAGTTGAAGCGCCCTTTGGCCAGCCAATCATCATCATAACCAACATCCTCTTCCTCTTCTATAAATTGCAATCCAAATTAAGAGGAAAAGTTAGAAAAAGGAGGAAAATAAAAAGAAAAGAAAAAGATGTAGTATTAGAATACAGTAGAAACGTAATAAAGTAGTACTTAGAAATAAGTTGACAATAGTCACTTATTATTGTTTGTGTAAAGAACATCAAGAAATTCCTCGAGGTGTGACGCCCTCCGGAGGCTTGAGTTTGATTACTTATATCCTTCTCTTGTTTTATTAAAGACTTTTTGTATATTGTTCTTCATTATTTTTCTATGCAAAGGAACAATATTATTGGGTTCCATTCAATAAAAGTTTCTTTAAGTTATCTTTTGGTCTTTGTTTAATCAAGTTTACTTAATTATATTCTCAGAAAGAAATAATTCAGTAAAGGTCAAAGAGATAGAATTCAGTTAGTTGGGTTTGCATGTGAACCTTTAATTTGGTTTGTCAAAGTTAAGTCTAACTTATTGAAATAATCAAAGAATAAGAACTAGGTTTAATATTTGATAAAGCAAAGCATTTGTTGTATGTAGAGATAAATATAATAAATAGAATAATTATATACCGAGAGGTTGAATTATACTTTGCCATATGTGATTAAAGAATCGTTTATTGCATGTTACACGTTTTGCTATAGAAAAAGAAAATCCATTGCATAATCAATTCTTCTATATCTTATTCAATAAAATTAAGTAATATATATAATTAAAGTTTAAATAGGATTATAGTTTAATCATTTCATGTTTCATTGTTGTAAACATAAGTGTTAAGGATAAGTAGTAAAGTGGACATAGTTCGTTCCTCGTGGGATCGATCTTTTTATTACTACGTTGTGATCCGTATACTTGCGGGTAATCAAGGAGAGCAACATCGCTTGATAACCTATTTCACAATAGCTTTTCACTTAAGCTATTACACAAAAGTTTATCAAATGAAAATCTGTCTACTAAAGATTATAAAATCTAAAGAGATAGACAGAAATGCAAATATAAGCACAGGAAAAATAGTTTTTAAGATTAGAAAATCGTTTTAGAAATCAGAACTGTTTTTCAAAAGAAGTTGTTATAAAATTTCTTTTCTCTTTTAAAGATAAAACGAAAAGTATTAAGATGAAAAGAAATAAAGGGGGTTGAGAATAAGTTTTGAGAGATAAAAAATATGATCAATGGACAAACACTCTTAAAAACTCTTTTCTCCCACGTCTTTTAAAGAGAAGACGCCTTTTATAGAGAGGGATAAGAATCCTGTATTTAGAAAGTAAAATCTCTTTTTCAAATCAGAATATTGACTTTTCATATTTAGAAGATACGGAGATCTTTGTTACTAAAAATTCTTTTGAGTCAATATTCTTTCATTTTGGTAAGCGAATAAGAGAAAATCTAACTTTCCTTTAAGAACAAAATTTTCAAAAATAAGTATTTGACAATCTTCTTCAAAATATTTATTTACCAAAAACGATTGAGATAAAATCTCATCATTTAGGTAAGAAGATAAAATCAAGATTTTGGATTTCTTTAAAAGATTTGTTTCCGAAAATGAACACGTAAAGATTTTTTTCGATTTATTCTATTATCAAAATTGTTTGAGACAAAGTCTCTTTAGGTAAGTGAATAAATTTCGAACCTTTATGAAAATAATTTTCGAAAAACTGAAATAAGCTTTTTCTAAGATATTTATTACCAAAAATGATTGAGATAAGATCTTCTCCATTTTAGGTAAAAGAATTAGGACTTGCCTTGTTTATTTATTACTTTTCATGTATAATCTGCATAAAATATTATTAGTACGAATAATATAATTTAAATTTATTTATTTTGTTTTAATCATCAAAATCTCGAGATAAATATTTGACTCTTGAGCCAACAATCTCCCCCTTTTTAATGATGACAAAACAAATAAATTTAGCAAACATAAAAACATGTGCTTCAACTAAATTTATGCATGTCAATAAAATATAAGTTTCAAACATGACATGTGTTCTATTTTAAAATAAGTTTAGAATATGTATAGAGCTCCCCCTGAGTAAGTGCAATAAAACATTTATGAGGATTTAGAACAGAAAATAGTTTTAGAAACTGATATTAGAACATACAAATAGAAAATAAATTCTAATTTCTAATATTCAGAGCATATGATTAGAGCAATAAGAGAAGAATAGAAACTGACATTAGAAATAGAACATAAGTCCTAAGTCTAACCTGCATAGCATACGTTAGAATAGATAACTAAGTTCTAAAAATCTAACTAATCATATTATCATATAAAACATATAGCCCATATTCTATTTCTTGTAAATAAACAAAATAACATAGTTTAGAACATGATAAGCATTTAGACATAAGTACTAAAATTAACACATACTAGCAGTTTGAGATAAGTACTTAATCATCAGGATGTCCTGTGTTCTTCCCCTTTTGTCATCATACAAGAGGGTTAGTAAAACCAGAGCAAAATAAGCAAATAATAAACATAACAAACAACAAAAACAAAAATTAAATAGAATTCAAACAACACAACCTGCAAAGACACACAAAAAAGAAATTGTTCACACAACATAGACAAACCAAGTAAAGAATATCAGAGGCGTTTGGAGTCAGTTCTAAGTCTCTTAGAACTTTTGAGATTTTGAGCAAGAGCGGTTTCAGTAGAACTTTCTGGACGCTTAGAAGAAGGGTGCAGTAGAGGCTTTCTTCCATGAACTCTGTGCTTGCTAGCAGTGTGCTTTACTCTCTTTGGCTTTTCTGAGGCAGGAGTGTAAGGGTATTCCCTTGACTTTTAGAGTAGCTAGCCTTCTTTCATTAATGTTTTTCATCTTTTCTAAGGATTCAATGAGGGACTGATTATGCTCAATTATAGCCTTGGTTTGTTTTATTGCCTCATCAAGCTCCTTATTGTGTTCTTCTATAAGCTCTTTTTCCATTTTGCCCAGCACAGCTTCTCTACTCCTTTGAGCTGATAAAAGCTCAGATTCTTTTTTTGCCTTAGCCTCAGTTTCCTTTTCTTCTTCACTCAATTCCAATTTCTCTGTCTCTGCATCACTGATATCCTCATTCTCTACAGTCTCTTTTTTCTCAGTCTTTTCAGAGTCCTTCTTCTCTTCAGTCTTAACTTCCACTTTTTCTTTTTCTTCTTCTATTTCCTTTTCTGATTCTGTTTCAATTCTAGCTACCGTCTCCTTTTCTTCCTCTGTTTCTTCCTTCTCTTCTTCTTCCAATTTCTCTTCCTTTTCTTTCTTCTCTGCATCCTCCAACTTAACTTTCCCTTTTTCTTCTCTTCTCTTCTCTTCTTTTTCTCAGCTTCTTCTCCTTTTCTTTCTTTTCTTTTTCTTCTTCAATTCCCTTTTCTTTTTCTTTATCTCCTTCTTCGTCTTGCAGTTTCAAAGACTCACTATCCAGCTTTGAAACATTGTGACCCTCACTTTCATTTAACTTTACTTCCAAAAATTCAAACACATGGGTGAGCACCATGCCATAGGGTAGTTTCTTAGGGCTATTCTGCATTTTATCAGAGATGGTGTGACCAAGATTGAAGGGTTTCTTCTCAGTTATATGCCATATTATGCACATCTCAACCTGATTCACATAAGTGAGAGAAGCACTCTTTGGGTAAATGTAGTGCATAATCATTTATACAACCACTTCATATTGTCATTTAAGTTTGAACATTCAATAACACCCTGTTTATCTGCAGAACCTTTCTTCACAATTTTCTTAAAAAATTCTTCCTTTTTGTATCCGCTAACCCTAGAAATATCTTTGATTTTTGTTACCCTAGGCCCACTGTTTGGTATATTAAAGATCTTGCTCAAGTCAGCGTAAGACAACGCTTTGATTTCTCCTTTAATTTTTACAGAAATTGACTCTGACCCACTAGTTTTAAGAGAACTGTAAAACTCCTTAACCACATTCTCATAACACTGTCTATTCAAGGATAAAAAATCCATTCATCCCTGGAACTCAAAGAGTTCCCTGAAGTTGAACTCATCCTTCCCAAAGAACTTCCAGTCTATTACATAAGAAAGCATATGAGGGTATGGAGAAAGAACAAATTTACCTTTGGCATGAGAACTAGTGACCTGTTTCTTTGATTTTTCTATTTTCGCTTTTTCTTTCTTTGGTTTCTCAACAGATTTCTTTTGTTTCGACTCCTTCTGTTCATACTTCTTTGATAATCTTTTGAGGAGTTGAAGTTCTTATTCCGTCAGAGAGTCTGAGGAGGAAGAGGTAGAACTCGATTTGGCCATTGTTAGGGTTTTGAAGCAAAAAGCGTTTTAGGGTTTTGTTGCAAGAGGGCAAGAGAGAAGACAAAGTAGTTTTTAATAGAGAAGCAAAAACGATTAAGTTAAGAAATAATCTTTAGGAAAGAGGGAAACAATTAAAAAAAAAAAAGAAGTTAACAAGACAAAATAAAATAAAAAAAGAAAAATAGTTTTAGGGAAATTCAAACCGACTTAAAGAATTTAAAAAGAAAAATAATACTGCCAAAACTTAAATAAAGCAAAGACATAAAAATAAGGTAAAACAAATGCACAAAAAATAAATTGACTGTTTTTGAATTTTGTCTAAAGATAGAACCTGATAATGACATTAGAAAGTTATATCAGAGTAATATGCATTTCTTTTAGACAGAAATATTTTTAGAATCACACAGAATACTAAAAACATAACACAGAGCAAATCTTTTAATTTCAAATATAGAAAGCAGTTTAGAACATACTTACAGAGTTCTAAAGTTAAGAGTTTAGAACTAACATACCGAGCTCTCTTCTAATTAAGCAAAATTGGCTTTCATTCAACGGGTTAGTAAAGATATGTGCCAATTGCTTTTCTATTGGAATCAACTCAATCACTATATCACCTTTTTGAACATGATCACGTATGAAGTGATGTCTGAGCTCTATGTGCTTGGTTCTAGAATGCTGGATTGGATTTTTTGATAAATTGATGGCGCTTATGTTGTCACACTTGACTGGTACTGTTTCTAATTTCAAATCGTTGTCTGCTAATTGTTGCTTAATCCATAGAACTTGTGCAACACAGCTTACAACAGTAATATATTCCGCTTCTGCAGTAGAAAGAGCAACATATGTCTGTTTCCTGCTAAACCATGATACAAGGGCGCTACCTAGAAATAGGCAAGTTCTAGACGTGCTTTTTCTATCTATTCTACTTCCTGCAAAATCAAAATCACTATACCCAACAAGATCAAATGTATCGCCTTTAAAAATACCACAGACCCAGATTAGAAGTTGCACAAAGATATCTTAGAATTCTTTTTACAGCAATTTAATGAGATTCATTGGGACACGACTGAAATCTAGCACATAAACAAACACTAAAGTGTATGTCAAGTCTGCTTGTTGTTAGATATAGTAAGGAACCAATCATACTTCTAAACAATTTGATGTCCACATCCTTACCTTTTTCATCTTTTTCTAATTTTGAGGATGAACTCATTGGTGTACTACATACCTTGTGCAACAAGTAATATAGAGTAAGAGAGTATCGTATCCACAGGGATTGTATATCAAGTACCAAAATTATGTTAACCTATTATTATTTAGACGACAATAAGAAGGAATTGTTGTAAGGAAATTAAATTTGAAAATAAAAATAGAAAGTGATCAAGCAATAAAATTTAGGAGAAAAGAAATCAGGGATTTAAACTACTAGGGAATTTGATTGCACTTAATTCTATCCAACTTATTCTATTAGTTCATTAATCAATTTTAATTGTTCAAGTAGGAGAAACAACCTTGGAATTACTAACAAGCTCTCCCGATGTATTGTTAGCTATTCTAATCCAGTCTAATTACATATCTTCCAATAGTGAAATCAAACATAAATTAAATCTTTGAGTTTTATGGTTGTTTTGTGAGTTCATAACCTAAGATCATTAACTTATGAAAACCCCCCTTGAGTCAAACCATATAGCTTTCGCGTCAAGCTATTATTCTCAAGTAATTTATTATCTTTTTCATATCAAGAACCCTTCTCCTGATAGTGATTATTGAAATAATTCAATCCAAGAGAAAAATTCTGCCTGGAAGCTGTGAACCCCTCCCTCGAAAACAGGCATTTGAATGCATGTGACTAATGGCAGAAATGCACGTGAATGTATGAGTCGCCACCTTGTTTAAATATTTTAGGGTAAACTAGGAAAAAACCCTAAGTTGACTCCGATTTCAATTAACCTAATTACTAGATTAATTATCCCAATATCTAAGGCATGGTGTGCAAACCCGAGTTGGATCCCGAGACCATGTCATGTTGATGAACTAACCTATGAATGAATGCTTTGCAAGGTGATTGATGTAATTGGACCAACTGAAATGTTTGAATGATTTTGACTTGCCGCTCGGGGTTAAATCCCAAACATGCCTACGTACTTCCGTTTGAATGGAAGATCAAAGTCGACGTAGTTCGATAGGCCTTTTTAAAAGGGCTTTGAATGGGTATGCTTAATGCATGGGTGTGTGTATGCTTTGTGCATTTCGTTTAGGCATTTTGCCTGAAAATTGATTGCTTTTTAGGCATTTGTTGCCAAAAATTGGTTTAAGGCTTTTAGCCAAAAGATTGATTTAGGCAACTTATTGCCAAAAATGTTGATTGGGCGATTGTCGCCAAAATTGGTTCATTTAAGGCTTTTAGCCAAAAGGTTGATTAATTAAAGGCATTTTGCCAAAAATTGATGTGTAATTTAGGCAATTTTGTTGCCAAAAAATGTGATTGATTAGACTGTAGGCAATTTGTTGCCAAAATGTGATGGATTAAGGCTCTTAGCCACAATTATTGATTAATTGGACTTTTAGCCGAATTCGTATGAAATAAAGGCAATTCACCATAGTTATTAATTAACTAGGCTTCTTAGCCAATATTGTCGGATTTTAAGCTTAATACCACGATTATTAATTAACCGGGCATTTAAGCTTAATCATGTTTAATTGAAGCAATTTACTTGCTAAATTGATGATATGAATGCCTTTATGCATGAATTCAGAATTGGAGTAGAAGAGAAATTATGCAGATTATGCTGAAATTAAATAGACAGGGTTTCGTTATTACCTGAGTCAGTCGTCGGCCACTTCTTAGCTCCAGGTTAAGCTCCTCGTTAAGGGAATATTAATTAATTCAACTTTAGTGACCAATTAACGAAGCAAGAAAGCAATAAAGCCAAATTAAAATGCAGAAAAGCAGTAAAGAATCGCAAGGAGCGTAGGGGAGAAGGAGCGTCCGTCAACACAGACTGAGTGAGTTGAAACGGAGGCGTCGGGGCCAATTTATAGGCAAAAATCGGGCTGGAGGGCGGCAGCTGCCGCCGGGGGAGGGAGGCCGCTGCCGCCCGGTCAGGCGGTCAGCGCCGGCGGGCGCGCGAGACTTTTGTTCCGGAAGCTTTTCCGGGAGTTTCGGACCTCCAAAAACTATTCTGGGACCAATTCTGCGATCCTCGCAATTTTTCGGACATTTCAAGTACCATATTGGCACACTTTCGATAAATTTTCAAAATGGCCTCCGGTCCGGCCGGACTGTTTGCAGTCCGGGAAAACTGGCTCTTTGAGCCTCAAAATTTGGGTATTCACAGTTGCCCCCCATCGACAACTATAAAAATGATTTATGGGAGTCGGTGGTTGTCTGAAACAAAAATTTTGGAGGCGAAAATCAGACGCATCTAGAAGACCCGCCTTTTAGCTATTTGCTTATAAATAGCTTAAAATTCTCATTTTTATCCACTCTACACTCTCAACATCAAAGAGTTCTCTCAAATTCTCTGAATTTCTAAAGCTTCCAAGCTTCCTTCCTCCATGGCTTCCTCAGATCTTAGCGACGAGGATTTTCTGGGGTCTCTGGGGATTTCCCTTGACGATGTCGATCTTACGGTGGACGCTAACACTCACGCCTCCGTAATCGGCATCTTCGCCAGGTAAGCTCCCTATCACTTTTTATATGCTTATTTACCTTTTAGGCCTTAGGCCAAAATGTGGAATTTTTTGGGCCTTAGGCCAAATTGTGGAATTTTTGGGCCTTAGGCCGAATTGTGAATTCTTTTTATTTATTTTTTTTTTGCACTTATGTCTTATTAGTATGCATGCTAGGGTAGAACTAAGACATTATCCTTAGTAAGGAACCGAGGAATAACTCTTAGATTGCTTTACCTTTTAGGACCCACATATCAAATTGGATGTGGGCGAGACTTCTGTGATCGAGATTCCGCTCGAAGTATTTGATCAGAACAACCCGGTTGGAGCGATTATCAGTCCGTCCCATCTGGGCTACTTGAGGCATTTCGACGTGGGTCGGTACAGCCACAAGGAGCTACTGGGCGCTTTGGCCGAGAGATGGTGGGACACTACCAATACTTTCCACTTTTCTTGGGGCGAGTTGACAGTGACCTCTGCGGACTTTTTTGTGATTATCGGGATCCCTTTTGGTACTCGGTCGATCGAGTTATATGATGACTGGAGGACAGAGATCTGCCCCGACCGGATGGTGGAGCTGATTGGGATAGGGATTTGATATTGACTCGTATTTTCCTTTGTATGATTTCCAGGTTCCTGTCGGGTTGGTCAATCAGATGATGGAGCTGATTCTTGGGATGCAGCAAGAACTAACTACGTCCTGGACTCATAGGGCCTTTGATGATCAGAGGAGGAGGAGGCCCTGTCACTGATAGTTACTAGATTTTTCTTATTTGTTTTTCTTTCTTTCTTTACTGTATTTCTGTACTGAACTTTTACTGTACTTCGGTACTGAACTTTGACTATACTTCTGTACTGAACTTTGACTGTACTTCTGTACTGAACTTTGATTATACTTCTGTACTGAACTTTGACTGTACCTGCATTTGGTTAGTACTGAAAATTTTATATGTATGCATGATTATCAAATTTGAAAGAAAACGAGTTTGTTTTTTTTTTTTTCGAAAAAGAGATTTTTTTTTCTTTTTTTTTTGGCCCATAGAATTTTATATGTACCAAAAAAATTTTTTTTTTGTTTTTTTTTTTTGCCGATGGCCGCCGCCGCCGGCGGGGGCAGCCGCCTCCGGGCGCGTTTTTCACTATAAAAGCCTGTTTTTTGTCCTCTTTTTTTATACTCCTCATCTTTTCTCGAAAATCGAGCCAAAAAGGCACTTTTCAGCTTTTTTTTTTCTCTTCTCTCATTCTCTCTTTTCTTTCTTTTTTTCTCAAAGATGAATCCCTTTTTCAACCACAGCATGCACAGCTGGACTAGGAGTCTCTCCAAAGTCGAAAGGATCAACTTGGGAAGGTATGGTCTCTCTCCTATCATTACACTTAGGGGGGTAGTAGTTGACTGGGACTTTTTACGGGCCTGCATCAGACTTTGGGACCCGGAGGTTTTCCGATTCGGGGCCATGATGGAGGAGATGTGCCCTCTCTTTGAGGAATTTTGTGCTATCATAGGGTGTGACCCCAATGCCCCTTTGGTCAAGCATGAGGTGAGAATTGGGTATGTTCGGTCGTTTGAAAGCCTGTTTCAGTTCAGCCGACCACAAGCTAAGGCCATGATTGTTGGTGACTAGAAAGCAGTTCTGTTGCCCCTGATCGATGAATTTTCAGAGGTCCATTCAGATGATCCAAACCGGATGAGGCTGAGGATGCGGGCCTGGGTCTTTTGCTTATTAGCTAGTTTCTTGTTTAACCAAGACCCAGGCTTTGGGGATTTGCGCCTCTGCCCCATGGTTCGGCAAATGGAGGATATGGGCTGCATTGGCGGCATTGTGCTGGCAGAGACTATCAGGAGCCTTGACAGAGCTGCTTTAGGCTTCGACGATTGGACGGTCTCTCCGATTATTCTCCAGGTATTTCTCCTCTTCCCCTTTTCCTTCCTTCTTTCCTTTGGTTTGTTCCTTTGTAATAGAAAAGATCCATTACTCAGGTTTGGTTAAAGGACCACCTTCAAGTGGTTGCTGCTCCTACCTCCCTTCCTTACAATCCCTCTCAATATCGTATGCGAAGAATCTTGATCACACATCCTTCTACTGACGCATGGACCTCATGGCTAATTGAATTGGGTCCGAATGAGGTGCTGTGGTTTATTTCCTGGTATGGCACCACCTGCTTCATCCAGGTTAGCTCTCGCCATACTCGGGTTTACCTTTTAGGCCTTACACACTGTACTTGGTACTGCGCTTCGCGCTTTTTGAGGCAGATGGGGATAGACCAAACTGTCCCA
Source organism: Jatropha curcas (assembly GCF_041381405.1). Taxonomy (NCBI): domain Eukaryota; kingdom Viridiplantae; phylum Streptophyta; class Magnoliopsida; order Malpighiales; family Euphorbiaceae; genus Jatropha; species Jatropha curcas. The sequence continues at coordinate 16,208,396 of NC_143159.1, forward strand.
ATGGTGGATGACTTTTCAGCTGATTCAGCCATTACTCCGGGTGTTACTCGAGCCGTCCTTAGGGCTTGGGTTAGAGACCATCACATGGTTAGGCCTTTACCTAATCCTGCCGGTGTTCAGACTTCTCCTGAGTATTGAGCTTGGTTCATTGCCGTTGTCTGGCCAGTTGAAAGGCCAAGGAGGAACGCACTGCTGAGTGTACTTGAAGGTTGGGTTCAGGCTGACGCTGACCATGAGGTTGAGACTGATGAGGAGATTGTGTTGGCTCCCCGGACAGGCGAGGTTGGAGAGAGTTCAGCAGCTAGGGATGACTCAGATGATGTTGCCCCACGGAGGAGACGGGACACCTAGACTCCTATAGGCTTTTGGCTTTTTTGTTGTTTTTGACTTTGGATTTTTGGCTTTTGGATTTTTTTTCTTTGGATGTATGTTTTTTTTTTTTGGACTCAGACTTTTATGGACTTTTTAGCTTTCTACTTGACTTTATTGCTTTAATTGGGATGTCATTTGACTTTTGTGCTTTCCAAGCATTTTCCAATTTTATTTATTCAAGCTCTAATTTTTGCCTAAGCCGCCCTTTCGGGTTTTCAGCTTAGCGAGCTACCCATTTTTACCTAAGCCGCCCTTTTCGGGTTTTCAACTTAGCGGGCCTCGACTTTTGCCTAAGCCGCCCTTTCGGGTTTTCGACTTAGCGGGTTTTTCTCTTCTTTTTTTCTTTTCTTGTTTTTCTTCTTTTCTTTTTATTATTATTATTGGCAAAGAGGAAATAATTATGAAATGATTTTTTTTTATTAATGTTTAGACCGCACCCAATGAGGGCTGTCTACATATCTCCGATACATAATTTCTTTTTTCCAAAGAGAATCAGGTCTAATGTAGTTCGTTTTACATCATGCAATGCTTACAATTACACAAAATATCTTTTTAACTGATCTAAATTACATGGATTTGTAAATTCCAAACCATCCAAATCAGTCAAAATGACGGCTCCGCTAGACAAAATTTTCTTCAACACATAGGGTCCAGCCCAATGAGGACGAAACTTCCCGCGTGGGTTTATGATTGGCTGTCTAATTTCCTTCAGGACCAAACAACCCTCTTCCAGCTTTCGGTCTTTGACCTTCTTATTAAAATGCCGCGCCATTCTCCTCTGGTAAACTTGAGTTTGGTGAATTGCTCGCAATCGCTTTTCATCCATACCCAAGAGTTGCAAGTGATAATTCTCAACCCAATCTGCTTCGCTGATCTGGCTTTCCCGAATAATCCTTGCCAACTGAACTTTCAGCTCAATAGGCAACACTACTTCCATACCATACACTAAGGAATACGGGGTTGCCCCAGTAAGCGTTCTGATTGAAGTCCTGTATCCCCATAAGGCATTTGGCAACTGTTCATGCCAAGCTTTGTGCTTTCTAACCGTCTTCTGCAAAATGACTTTTATAGCCTTGTTTGCAGCCTCTACAGCCCCATTTGTTTGTGGACGATAGGGTGAGGACTTATGGTGTTGAATCTTCTTTTGCTTCAGCAGGTCAGAGAATTCACCTTGAAAGTGAGACCCGTTATCAGTAATGATCTCGAATGGCATTCCGTACCGACAAAGGATGTTAGTACGAACGAACTGTGCTGCCTTTTTGGCATTCAAAACTGAATAAGAGGCTGCCTCAATCCACTTAGTGAAATAATCAACAGCGACCAGGATGAATTGGTGACCATTGGAAGCCTTTGGGTGGATTTTTCCGATCACGTCTATGCCCCAAGTTGCGAAGGGCCAAGGTGAAGTAATGGGATTCAAATTGACTGGAGGTTGTTTTTGCAGTTTAGCAAAAATTTGACACTCATGGCACTTCTGCGCGTGCCTCACGCAGTCTGCATTCATGGTTGACCAGTAATAACCCAGGTTCATGATTTTCCGAGCCAAGGCTATCCCGTGCATGTGTGGACCAGACTCCCCATTATGTAAGGAATCCATAATGGTTCGAGCTTCTCCCTCATCAACGCACCTTAGGTGCAGGCCATTCCAGCTTCTTTTACACAGAACTCCCCCAGCAAGGAAATATCCGGATGCTAACTGTCTCAATGTCCGTTGATCAGTCTTGGTGGATCCCTCCGGGTAGGCTTCATTCTGAAGATAGTTCTGCATGTCCCAAAACTAGGGCTTGTCATTGACCAAATTCATGATATGTGCTGGCTGTTTCTGTAGCCGAACCGTCAGAGGTCGAATGACTTGGTCTCCCCCTACGTTAACCATGGAGGCCAAGGTAGCTAGAGCATCAGCAAACTGATTTTGGCTCGCGGCAAGTAGTGGAAGGATAAATCCTCAAATTGCTGAGCCAATTCGTCCAAGCGTTGTAGGTAAGGAACCAAACGCTCTTCCTTAATTTTCCATTTTCTCAAAGCTTGGGAGACTATTAGATTGGAATCCCCGAAAACCTTGAGAACTTTTATTTCCTTTTCCAGGGCCGCTTCTAACCCCTTTATGCAAGCTTCATACTCGGCTTCATTATTGGTGTAGTCGAAATCTAATTTGACTGCGATTGGGACGTATTCTCCACAAGGAGTTTTGAATACGACTCCAACCCCATTTCCATGGTAGTTTGAAGCTCCATCGAAGTACATTTCCCAGACTTCACCTTCCAAGCTCAACAAGTCTTCATCAGGAAATTCTACCTCCGGCATTTGGTCTTCGACCGGTAATTCTGCTAATTGATCAGCCAAGGCTTCGCCTTTCACTGCCTTTCGTTGTACAAATTTTAAATCATAGGCTGCGAGCACCGACACCCACTTAGCCATCTTACAGTCAAGAACCGGCCTCTCTATAAGGAATTTCAAGGGGTTCGATTCAGAAATAACGTATGTAGTGTAAGACGAGAGGTAGTGCTGCAGCTTTGTACAGGCCAAGACTAGAGCCATGCACAACTTCTCTATCTTATTGTATTTTAGCTCGTATTCTAGCATCCTTTTGCTGAGGTAATACACGGCATTTTCTACCCTTGTATCTTCTGCTTGTTGAGCTAACATTGCACCCATCGCTTCTTCTGTCACTGATAGGTACAATAGCAAAGGCTTTCCTAGCCTTGGTGGGTGTAAAACTGGCGGGGATAACAGATATTGCTTGACTTGGTCGAAAGCTTTTTGACAATCCTCATTCCATTTGACGGCTACTCCTTTTCTGAGTAATTTGAAAATCGGACCACAAGTATTGGCCAATTGATTAATGAACCGGCTGATGTACTGTAGTCTTCCCAGGAAACCCCGAACTTCTTTCTCCGTCTTCTGTGCGGGCATTTCTAGAATGGCTTTGGCTTTTGAAGGGTCAATTTCTATGCCCTTCCGACTGACCATATGCCCCAAAAATACTCCGGATGTAGCTCCAAACAGACATTTTGCCAGGTTCAGCTTTAAATTGTACTTTCGAAGTCTAAGGAAGAACTTCTCAAGTGTTGTTTTATGTTCTTCGGCTATTTTTGATTTAACAATGATATCGTCCACATACACTTCTACTTCTTTGTGAATCATGTCATGGAAGATGGTCGTTGCCATTCTTTGATAGGTTGCCCCAGCATTTTTGAGCCCAAAAGGCATAACCCTGTAGCAGTAGGTTCCCCACTCTGTGATGAATGTCGTTTTCTCTTTGTCTGGCAAATGCATCATTATTTGATTGTATCCGACAGCAAGATCGGTCAAGGAGACCATCTCGTGTCCAGCCATTCGGTCCACTAATAAGTCAATATGCGGCAGGGGGAAGTCGTCCTTCGGACATGCTTTATTCAAATCCCGATAATCCACACACATTCGCACCTTTCCATCCTTCTTAGGAACCGGCACTATGTTTGCTAACCATGTCGGGTAGGCAATAGGTTCTATGAACTTATTTTCCAGTTGCTTGGCCACTTCATCCTTGATTTTCAAGGATCATTCTGTTTTCAGCCTTCTTAGCTTTTGTTTTACTGGCTTAGCCTCAGGGTATACTGGAATCTTGTGCACCACTATTGCCGGGTCAATTCCCGTGATGTCGCTTGCCTTCCACATGAAACAATCGGCAAACTTCTTCAAACATCCACTGACCTGTTCCCTGTTCACACAGTCAAATGCAATGTATGTATGTTCATTTTCTTCTTTGCCAATTATTATCTTTTCCTTTTCATTTTTTATTTCGTTTATTTGATTTTCATTTTTTCTTGGAAATTCTTAGAAAGATAGACACGCAAGGTAGTCAAGAATTTGCAAGCCTTTATTGATTATGACGGAATTGTCCTCAAAAATTACATCAAGTTTGAAATCTAGATTTTCTAAATCCGACACAGACGACTCAGAACTGGAACTAGACTCTGACTTGGTTTCAGACTCGGGGTCAGACTCAGACTCAGTACAGGACTTGATTACAGACTCTAGGTTTGACTCGGGAGGGGTTTTATCAGCAGCGCGCTCCTCCTCTGCGTACCAGTTGGTGAGAGGCCCTTCGTACGGCTTGCTCAGGCTGAGCAGGTCTTGATTCCCATCATTTCCTATAATGACTGCAACCTCATCAAAGAGACTGGGCTGCATGAAGTCTTCCACTTCCAGTTCAGTTATTATTTCGGGCTTGTTGCCCCAGACATTAGAGAATATTTCTAACCCAGGCAGCATCTTCTTAGCAGTCGGGCAGCGAAATGGTTCTTAGAAGCCACGATAAGGAATTGTTTCTCCCGGTTTGCAGAAGTAACCATTTAGAGTCAAGAGGTAAGGCCGCATATGTATACTCTCCTTCCTTCCCCTTCTGGTTCTCTCAGCACGGTCTTCATCAGTGGGCTCATAACCCAATCCAAAGGTGCCTTCATTCACCGGACACTCCCAGGCTTGCAGTGCAGGGTATGTTTTTCCGGACCTTGCCATAATCATTCTTGGCAGATAGGACATCTTCAACATTAAAGGCACTATGCAGTTTATTTGCACCGTCCCGAAATCAAAGAGAATTCGAGAGCTTGCAGTCTTTCCTTCTATAAACTGCACAGTGTCATATTGAAATCCCGAGAGGGGTAAATTGGCAGTTTCAGGGTTGACCTCAAAGAGAGGCTGGCCCTTCGGCTTCTTGAGCTGACTGTAGTCATCCCCCTGGATAGTGATAACCTTATCCTCATAAGGAAATTTGACCTTCTGGTGTAGGGAAGAGGGCACTGCCTTAGCATGATGTATCCATGGTCGACTCAGAAGTAGGTTGAAGCTAGTTGGCACATCAATTACTTGGAACGGGACTTCCATCACAGCTAGCCCAATTGCCAACTTTAACGTAACAACACCCAATACTTCCCTCCGGGTGCTGTCGTAGGCTTTGACTATCTGGTCTGATGGAATGAAATCCGTTTCTTCCAACCCTAGATAGCTGGCTACCCTCAGTGGGCAGACGTTCAGTGCTGACCCATTATCAATGAGAACCAAGGGCACAGTCTTTTCTCTGGTTTGAATTGTGACGTAAAGGGCATTGTTGTGACTGCCTCCCTCCTTGGGCAAGTCATCATCAGAAAACCCGATGCTTTGCATCTTTGATGATTGGGTGAGAGTGGACACCAGCACTTCAGGGCTAACCTCCACCGATGTTTGGAGTTGACACAAAGCCCTGCAAAGAGCTTGGCGATGAGGAAAGGATGATGCCAAGAGTTCCCAAATCGATACCCTAGCCTGTGTCTTTTTTAACTGTGAAAGTACTGGGTCTTCCTTTGGCTCCTCTGCCCTCTGGTAGGGTTTATTTTGGACTTTGTCCAAGACCAATGGTTCATACTGTCTCCCGCTCTGGGTTATAGCATCGACCTCTTCAGTTAGGTCATTCAGATCCAGGACACAGATGTCATTCATTTCTAGGAATAGCTCGAAAGGATCAATCAATTCCTGGTCAGAAACAATAGCATTTACCCCGTGGTTTGGTAAGGGATTAGTGCTAATGTTTGGCTTACTTCTTGGAATAATGGAACCATTGTCCACCAGGTCTTGGATGCTGTTCTTAAGCGTCCAGCACGCTTCAGTCTTATGCCCGTGACCCTGATGGTATTCACAGTATTCATCTGCTCTGTAGTTCCTTGGTAATGGGTTGGGAGGTGGCCTTGCTTCCAAAGGCTTGATGTAATTTGCTTTGACAGCCTCTCGGAACACTAAAAGGATTGGCATCCCGAGATCAGTATAGGTTCTTCTTGACTGACTGCCATTTCTCATATTTCCCACACGCAAGGGATTCGTGGGGGTGATGCTTGCCACTTCGTGGACTTTGCCAGCTTGGCTAGGTTTTTTGTATTTTGAGGTTCCCGAATCTTCTTTCAGTTGCCCCATTTGGATTAAATCCTCTACCTTGGTTGCAGTAGCAATAAGCGACTGGAAGGTAGGTAGGTACTGGGTCTGCAATTGTTGCTGGTAGACAGGCAGTAGATTCTTGATGATTATGTCTACCTGTTCCTGCTCAGAAGGCCAGTTGATCATTTGGGCGGCCTTGGCCCTCCACCTCGTAAGGAACGAGGAAAAGGGTTCATTATTCTTTTGTTTGGTGGTTTCCAGCTCTCTCCGAGTGACATCCACCTCCATGTTATAGTGATATTGGGAATTAAATGCATTGCAGATGTCCTCCCAGGTCTTCATCTTGGATCGATCCAGGCTAACAAACCACCTCAAAGCAGCACCGGTGAGTGATTGTTGGAACAACTGAGCAAGGAGCTCGCTGTTCAATCCGAACGGGTTTAGTGCACCCACATACATTTTCAAATGCGTCTTGGGACAAGTGGTCCCATCAAACTTATCCATGTTGGGCATTTTAAACTTGGTTGGCAGTCTTGCCTCGGGGAACAAGGACAAAGAGTCCATGTCCACCACTTCCTTGTGTGTCTTAAGGGCAGTAACTGACCTTTCCAATAGTTCCAATTTTTCTCTCATTTTCTGAGCTTCCAGCTCAGAAGCAGTTCTGAAGGGCATGTCATCCATGTTAAGGGCAGGGTTTACTGGTTCAGTAGCAGGTCCCTGATTGGAGGTAGCAGGTCCACTTCCCCCAGCTGAAGTCCCATTTCCATTACCATTACCATTACCCAATTTGGCTATCAGGGCAGTCCTTTGGGCAGCCAATGCCTCATTCATTCTGGCCTCCATTCTGGCCTTCAGTTGTTCAATGAGGCTTTGGATGTCAACAAGTGATGCCATTGATGCAGGTAGGGTTGTTGAAGTTATAGGTGGAGCTGGTGAAGCTGGTGAAGCTGGTGAGGTTGGTGATAGTACTGTGGGTGTGACTGGCACTGATGCTGGCACTTGAACAGAGGGTACCTGTAAGTATAAGGGTAATTTGATTAGGTACAGTGGTTGGTATTTGTGTATCAGGGTAGCTGATGTGAGGTAGATCGACTCTTTGTCCAACTATGCATGACTAAAAACAAAAGAGTATTTTGTGTCCTCTTTTGTGTTTATGATATGTTATGAATGCGCACAACATCACGTCATAATCTGTTTATGATATGATTCACATCATTGGGTGCATACAGTCCTAAAGGATAGGTTCTATAGGCTATGACACAAATAGAGAATTGGCTTATTAAGGGACCCTTGAACCTTGAGCATGGATATACCTAACCACATGTGAAACAAAGAGTTTCGCGTGGGTCCAACGGTACGCATACTCATGGGCCACCCCAAAAGGATTAGGGATGGTTTGCGGTAACAGGGAGGACGCTTTGGCTGTCCGTCGACATAATCAAAGAGACCTGCCGATCAGCGCTACTTGCTATCCAGACTCAGAAGTTTGAACAGAGAGAGAAGAAATTCATTTGAAATTCGTTTTTTTATGCAATGGAGAAAAAGATTCTCAATCGTGCAAATAAATAAACAAATTTAAAGATTTAGAGTAAAGTTCAATTAGGTCCAAATTCTCCTTATTAAGCATTCTTAAAGAAAGAATACTTAATTTTTTTTTGTTGGGGTACCTTGCAAAACAGAGCATAGTAAAATAATACCCTAAAGAAGGGTAGGTTAGTTTACACAACAATCGTAGTCCACTTCATGCAAAATGATTACATGCCTCCCCAGCAGAGTCGCCAAACTGTGAACCCCTCCTCCGAAAACAGGCATATGAATGCATGTGACTAAGGGCAGAAATGCACGTGAATGTATGAGTCGCCACTTTGTTTAAATATTTTAGGGTAAACTAGGAAAAAACCCTAAGTTGACTCCGATTTCAATTAACCTAATTACTAGATTAATTATCCCAATGTCTAAGGGATGGTGTGCAAACCCGAGTTGGATCCCGAGACCATGTTATGCTGATGAACTAACCTATGAATGAATGCTTTGCAAGGTGATTGATGTAATTGGACCAATTGAAATGTTTGAATGATTTTGACTTGCCGCTCGGGGTTAAAATGCCAAACATGCCTACGTACTTCCGTTTGAATGGAAGATCAAAGTCGACGTAGTTCGATAGGCCTTTTTAAACGGGCTTTGAATGGGTATGCTTAATGCATGGGTGTGTGTATGCTTTGTGCATTTTGTTTAGGCATTTTGCCTGAAAATTGATTGCTTTTTAGGCATTTGTTGCCAAAAATTGGTTTAAGGCTTTTAGCCAAAAGATTGATTTAGGCAACTTATTGCCAAAAATGTTGATTGGGCGATTGTCAGCAAAATTGGTTAATTTAAGGCTTTTAGCCAAAAGGTTGATTAATTAAAGGCATTTTGCCAAAAATTGATGTGTAATTTAGGCAATTTTGTTGCCAAAAAATGTGATTGATTAGACTGTAGGCAATTTGTTGCCAAAATGTGATGGATTAAGGCTCTTAGCCACACTTATTGATTAATTGGACTTTTAGCCGAATTCGTATGAAATAAAGGCAATTCACCATAGTTATTAATTAACTAGGCTTCTTAGCCAATATTGTCGGATTTTAAGCTTAATACCACGATTATTAATTAACCGGGCATTTAAGCTTAATCATGTTTAATTGAAGCAATTTACTTGCTAAATTGATGATATGAATGCCTTTATGCATGAATTCAGAATTGGAGTAGAAGAGAAATTATGCAGATTATGATGAAATTAAATAGACAGGGTTTCGTTATTACCTGAGTCAATCGTCGGCCACTTCTTAGCTCCAGGTTAAGCTCCTCGTTAAGGGAATATTAATTAATTCAACTTTAGTGACCAATTAACGAAGCAAGAAAGCAATAAAGCCAAATTAAAATGCAGAAAAGCAGTAAAGAATCGCAAGGAGTGTAGGGGAGAAGGAGCGTCCGTCAACACAGACTGAGTGAGTTGAAACGGAGGCGTCGGGGCCAATTTATAGGCAAAAATCAGGCTGGAGGGCGGCAGGTGCCGCCGGAGGCCGACGGCCGGAGCCGGCGGCAGCAGCCGCAGATTCCGATGGCCGCTGCCACCGGGTTCGGCGGCCGCTGCCGCCCGGTCAGGCAGCCGGCGCCGCCGTGCTCGGCGGTCTCCGCCGCCGTGGCAGGCGGGCGCGCAAGACTATTGTTCCAGAAGCTTTTCCGGGAGTTCCTGACCTCCAAAAACTATTCTGAGACCAGTTCTGCGATCCTCGCAATTTTCTGGACATTTCAAGTGCCATATTGGCATACTTCCGGTAAATTTCCAAAATGGCCTCCAGTCCGGCCGGACTGTTTGCAGTCCGGGAAAACTGTCTCTTTGAGCCTCAAAATTTGGGTATTCACAGAAGCTTTAAGCACAATAATAAATTATAACAAGAACAAAGAAAAACAAATCTAATATTATAAATTGGAATCGAATTAAGTTACATAAAATCCCTAGTATAAGAGTTTAGCTGGACATAGTAATTAAATAAAACTCAGTAATACTTGAATCAATCTTCATAATCAGTGATAACAATGAAAAGAAAAACAAGATTAAGAGTTTAGAGATAAAACTAGATCACAGCTATGTGGATGGCTTCCTTGAATCTTGGCACAAATCTTGGATGCTTGAAATATTTGGGAGAGAGAGAATTATGCAGAAAACAACCTAAAAACAAGATACCCCATCAATAAAAAGCTCCCCTCTTTATATAGAGCTCCTGAAGGCAAATCTGACTCCGTTTAGGAAATAGAATCCTTATTAAGTACAAAATCTTCTATAGGATATCACGACTATTTAGGCCTTGGATTTCTTCTTAGTTAGGACTCCTTTCTCTTCCGAAATAGGTCTAGATCTTGTTTAGTACGTTTAGGAAACTATCCGAGGCGGGCTTATGTGAGAAAAGGATTGATTTGCGTTTTTAGTTCACACCAGTTCTGCCTTCGAAGCACGGGCGTGCCACGATGCACGGCTTGGGCGTGCTTAAGTCTGGAACTCTGGATGGTTGAGCACGGGGCGTGCTAGGCAGGCACAGGCTAGGCGTGCTTGTCTCTGTCCTTCCCAGCTAGAATTTGTCATGGGCGTGCTAGGCTGGCACGCCCTGAGTTTCTTCTGGGCACGGCCGTGCCTTCTAGCACGACTCAGGGCGTGCTCACTCCTAACTCTCCCTTGATTTTCCATAGTTTTTAGCATGGGTATGCTTTTTAGCACGGCCTGGGTGTGCTGGAGGCTGAGTATTTTGCCTTGTAATGCCCTTTTCTGTGCCAAAACCCTACAAATTTCTCTCAGATCAAGCGGGTTATGATTCAAGGAAGATGTGAACAAAATTATACTAAAAATGAATTTAAAAACAAATCAAAGTGATAAAATCTACTAGAATTTCTAATAAAAACTATACTAAAAATACTATAAAACTAACACCTATCAAAATTCCCCAAACTTAAACCATTGCTTGTCCTCAAGCAACAAAACTAAATTTTAAGAGAAAAATAATTTGACAAAACTGGGTTACCATGGTTGGAGGCGATTAATCGTAAACCTATAAGATATCATGATTAGTAAATAAGTGAATAAATCAATTGTTCTCCATGCTACTCATATTTAAGCTTGATTTCAATTTTTTTAAATAAAGCACATTCATTGAATTAAATATAAGTTTAAAGAGATTGTCAACACTAATAATTATTCAATTTACGATAAATAGGATATGAATCATCCAAAGAATTTTTAACCTTTCAAAATAAGATAATTGATAGTACAAATTTGGCATTCCCATATGCAAAATTAGTCATCCCTTCTCCACAATTTAAATGCATACGTTTTTAAAAGATCAAAAGGTCTTTAATTTGGGTTGTAAAAGGGTTTTCGAGGTGTAAATTTTGCTTAATCAAAGAAAAAGGATGAAAGGTAGACAAAAAGTACAAAAGAATGTATACTATCCAGAATTCTATTTTTAATCAAAACTTTACTGTTTTCAGGAAGTTTCTATTTTGAAATTCTTTACTAGCTAGAAACATTTTGGCAAGGTCTTTCCATAATATTTTGGTAATTTCTTCCTTGCCTTTTTTAATTCCCCAAACTTGAATTCTTGATTGCTTCTTCTTCTTCTTCTTTTTTTTTTATGTCTCTTTTGATTTTTCTTATTTGGTGCACTTGCTAGTATAAAAAAAATTCTCCCTTTTTTTGTTGCTATGTTTTAATTAAAAGTCGAATCTTTCAATCATATAATCTTTTGTACTTAGGGTAGGAATTTGAAATTGGTTTAAAGGCGAGATTTAATAAGGGTGAGCAAGAAAATTTTATGGTTTATAGGCTTCAAAATTGGTTGCAAAGGTCATATTTTTAACCTAGGTGGTCTAGGCTAAATATGAGTTTCAACAAAGAATGCCTAAATCATTTCTTTTAAAATGTAAGCATTTAAAATTTTTGATGCCTCAAAGGGAATTCTAATTTGTTCTAGGAATGCCAAGGTTTAATTAACTTTAGATTAAAACACGCCTATATATCATAAATTTCACAAAAATCAGTGTTTAGGATCTTAGAAACAGATAGTTTAAATCAATGAACATGTTTAAGTCAAAAATTTCAAATTCAGAGCTTAAGTATACTAGAATAGAGAATCAACTAAATTTATCACCTATTACTAGATCATGACATCCTTCAAGCTTGCTTATGGTCATTCCAACAATGTTAAGCAAAAATAAAATTTTAGCTAAAATTTCCTTCCCCCAATTCAATCAAACACATTATCCCCAATGTGTACAAAATTAACCGATTCCCGAAACTTATCGCATTAACAGAAGAAAAGCATTAAGAGAGTGGAATAAACTTTACCAAAATTATATTGAAAAATACAATAGAACGGGTGCTGGAACATGTCATAGCTAAAAGAGCAAAACAAACATTAAGAGAAAAGAAACTACTAAAAGTTATAATAGTCAAATAACAGAAAAAAATTAAAAATTAAACACAAACAGATCAGTGTATGAGAACCAAATCAAAATAAGAAACAAGTGATAAGTCAAAAATCCATCAAGGCTTCGGTGGTGGAGGTGGATGGGGCTGTAAAAGCTGGAGAACAGTTTGAAGTTGGCCCTGCAGTGTATCCATCCGAGAGTCGAGGCTCCCGTGCATAATCTCAATGGACTGGAAACGGTCTGCAATCATTGTTTCCATCCCGTTAAGGCTTGTGTCAAATATGTCCATTCGAGACATCATCCTTGCAAGGACTTCGTCGTTGGACATATTTGATGTTCCTTGAAAGGATGGTCCAGCACCGGAAGTACCTGCACCAAAAGAAGAAGTGAAAGGGGGAGGATTATCCTCCTCCATGTCAGCAGCACCTGCGGCCTCAGCGCCCTCATCCTCAGTATTGTCCTCTCGATCGCCTACTATCCGATAAGTATCGCCGACTTTTTCAATCAGTTTCATGTGGATCATTACATCCAAATCTAGTCTGGTATCCTTTCCCCCTCCAACACTATCATAAATCGGTCTAGTCGGGTTCCAGACTTATAAATATCTAGCAATGCGGGTCACAAAACACCCTATCATGATAGCCCCTTTATCGGCCCTAGCTACCCTTGCAAATTTTTAGCACAGCCAATATCCAACATTTAGCAAAATTCCTCTTTCGATTGCCCATAAAAAATATAATTCATTCAAGCTTAGGACTCCATCACTTTCATTCCTTCCAAAGATAGTGTTAGATAAGAACTTGTGTATGTATCTTGGGGAAGGATTTTTAAGTTTAGAGGCCTTTGAATACCTAGGATTATAATTTATTTCATCAGTAAAATGGTTCCAGGTATTACGTGCATTAAAATCACTAGATAGTTGTATTTGAGCATTTTCCGTGGGGAACCCCAAAAGATGGCTAACTTCATTCACAGATAATTCAAAATTTCTACCCAGTAGCCTAAAGCGAATTTTGGTCGGGGGAGAGGTAGGTAAAAATCGAATGAAGGAGGAATAAGAACTCAAAAATTCTAAAGTTAAGGGTGCATAAACTAAATCCTTCATCTCAAGAAATTCTGCCCATCCTATACGCCTAAGTGGTTCTGTCACAACATCCCAAAGACCCACTTGCGCTAAAGCAGTCTCATCAATGAATCTATTAGGCAAAATAGGGCGAAGGGATAGTTTATTTTACCTTTCTTGTTGCTCGGGTGAGGCGAACTCGAATGGAAGCGCAGGCGTTGAAGGAGGTGGAGGGGCAGTGGAGGGTCTTGCGATCGGCAGTTTTCTAGCGGCAACTGAGGATGCGGGTCTGCTACGCTTGTATCTAGGAGGCATGATTGAGGATGAGGGTATGAAAATTTGGTGTGGAATGTGTTTGATTTGAGAGAAAAGGGAGGAAAAAGAGAGAAAATTTGGGAGAGGAGGAGTTGACGGCTAGGGCGTGCGAGAGAGAAGTGAGGGCAGTTAAGGCATGCTCTTTAAATAGAGGCACCATTTAATGCGCATGTCTGATCGTGGCACGGCTGTGCCAGGGCGTGCTTTTTCTGACCTGCAAGGCAAAAAATTGGAGCGTACCTAGCATGGGCGTGCTTCTGGACACGGTCAGGGCGTGCTTTCTTCTGATTTGCAATGTGATATTTCCTTCGCAGATAGCACGAGCGTGCTATCCAGCACGCCTTAGGTGTGCTTAACTCTGGCCTTCAAAAGATTTTTACCTTTCTTATGACGCACGGGCGTGTTTCATTGCATGGGCTAGGCGTGCTTCTCTCTGACTCTCAAAGTACTTTTCCTTCTTTTATGGGGCATGGGCGTACGGATTGGCACGGGAAGGGCGTGCTCGCCTCTGTCTCTCAAGCAATTCTATCTCTTAAGGCACACGGGCGTGTCCTGGGACATGGTTTGGGCGTGCTACCTTGTCCCATCATGGCACGGGCGTGTCATGTAGCACGACTAGGGCGTGCTGCCTTGTGGATTTTAACTTGACCCTAAAAAAAAATTTTACTAAAACAAAAGAACAATTATGGCAAAAAGTTGGGAAATTTTAAAACAAAAATAGCGAAACAAAAATTTGAAAAGGAAAATAACATGGGTTGTCTCCCACAAGCGCTTTTGTTTAACGTCGTTAAGCTCGATGCATTCACCTAGTTCAGGTTAAACAAGACCGATTGTACTCTTGATGGGCTCAAAGTTCTCATCTTGATAAACTCTCAACCGTTGAGCATTAACCTTGAAACTTCGATTTGACTTACCATCCACTATTTCAATGGCTCCATGAGGAAAAATTTCCTTGATTGTGAATGGACCAGACCATCTAGAGCGCAACTTACCAGGGAATAGGCGGAGTATAGAGTTATAGAGCAATACCTGCTGGCCTACCTTTAGATTCCTCATGATAATATGCTTATCGTGCCATTGTTTGGTGTGATCTTTATATATTTTGGCACTCTCATAAGCATGGAGGCGCATTTCATCCATCATATTCAGTTGTAGCTGTCGTTTTTGACCAGCCTCCTTTGCATTGAAGTTAAGAAATCGAATTGTCCAAAACGCCTTATGCTCTAATTCAACAGGAAGATGACAAGCCTTACCGTAAACCATGCGATATGGAGACACACCTATAGGTGTCTTGAATGCAGTTCTGTAGGCCCATAGAGCATCGTCTAGCTTTTTGGACCAATCCTTCCTTGATTGTCCAACAGTGGTTTCCAGGATCTTTTTGATTTCTCTGTTTGTGACCTCTACTTGTCCACTTGTTTGAGGATGATATGGAGTACCTACACGATGAGTAACACCATATTTTGCAAGAAAGGAATCTAAATATCTATTGTAAAAATGCTTACCTCTGTCTGTGATTATTGCCCTGGGAGTGCCATGACGTGTAAAAATATTTTTCTTGATAAAGTTCATTACACTTTTGGCATCATTACTTGGAAGAGCAACAGCCTCTGCCCACTTTGACACATAGTCCACCGCTACTAGAATGTATTGGTTGGAGTATGATGGTGGAAAAGGTCCCATGAAGTCCAGACCCCAAACATCGAAGATTTCGACTTCAAGGATGCTATTTAAGGGCATCTCATGTCTCTTCGAAATATTACCTAACCTTTGACAACGATCACAAAGGCGAACATAGTTAAAAGCATCTTTAAATAGATTAGGCCAATACAAACCACTTTCTAATATACTCGCTGCTGTCTGTGAATACTCAAATTTTGAGGCTCAAGAAGCCTGTTTTCCCAGACTGCAAACAGTCCGGCCGGACCGGAGGCCATTCGGAAAGTTCACCGAAAGCATGCCAATATGGTACTTGAAATGTCCGGAAAATTACGAGGATTGCGGAACTGGTCCCGGAATATTTTTTGGAGGTACGGAACTCCCGAAAAAGCCTTTGGAACGAAAAATTAGCAAGTGGACAGTCCACGGCGGCGGCGCCCGCCCTCCAGCCTGTTTTTTTTCCTATAAATACAGCCCCAAATCGACAGTTTTAGACACTCAGTCTGTGTTGACGGACCCTTGCGGTTCTTTTACTGCTTTTCTGCATTTAGTGTAGGCTTTTATTACTCTGCTGTTGTGATATTTGATCACTTAATTAAATTAATTTTAATTAATATTCCCCAAACAAGGAGCTTAACCTGGAATTTTCAAGCTGAAGCTAAGAAGCAGCCGCCGATTAACTCAGATAATAACGAAACCCTGCCTATTTAATTTCAGCATTTTGTGCATATTCTCTTCTACAACTAATTCTAATTAAACAACTGCATTCACACCATCATCATTTTGGCAGCAAACTTGATACGAAATCGAGACCACTCAACCATAAAGCTCAAGGAAACATGGAGGGCATCTAAGTTTCTCACATTGATGGAAGCACATGTTGAGTGGGAACATGAATTGGTTAGCACGCACCCAGGCCGTGCTTCCCTCTGACTCTGAAGCACCCCCGTGCCAAATAGCACACCCTGGCCGTGCTTCCCTCTGACTCTAAAGCACCCCCGTGCCAAATAGCACACCCTGGCCGTGCTTCCCTCTGACCCTCACGAGGGAACTCCTACATTGAAGCACGCCCGTGCCAAATAGCACACCCAGGCCGTGCTTGTCCCTGCCTCTCATTAAGTTAGTTAGCTTATTTTGAGTTTTTTTGCTTTGTTAATGGGTTGGGCCTCCAATATTTCGGCCCCCCTTGATTAATTAGCCTTATTTTGTTTAGATTTAGTCAATCTTTAGTAGATTTGGATTAGATATCCAAATCCTTAAGTTATTATGATTTTATTAGTCTTATCCTTAGTTGGTTTAGATTTGCTAAATCCTACTCTTTAGCTAACTCTAAATCCTTTAAGGATCTTGACCTCTTACATTAGTATAAATAGCTTGTTATTTTGTAATTATTCAACAATTATTCAATGAATTAAAGACTACTTCTTCATGCTTAGGCGTGTTCATGTTTTTAGAGAGTGTGAGATTGCATTCTTCTAATTGCATCAAGAATCAAGGTAAACTTATCAATTCTTTGTGGCGTTTATCTTATTCTTTTACTCTATTATTGGTGTTCTTGCTTCTTTAAGCTTTGGGTGCCATAGAGGGGAATTTATTCTAGATCTTTGATCTCTTCCAAAACTTGTCATTGAATTCATGAAATTTATTTTCATTGGGTTCCGCGTCAGTTTGGTATCAGAGCCAAAGATTAAGGTAAATTCTTATTTATCTTAGTTCTAGGGTTTGTGTTTATTTGTTTTCTTATTCTTCTTGTTTTTGTGTTTGTTTTCTTCTTCATCTTATTTCTTTTGTGTTTGTTTTCTTGTTTGATTGTTTCAATTCGTTTTTGCTTCAATTAAATTTAGTAATTTCGTGCTTGTTTCAATTCTGGAAGTTAAGATCTTAGATCTTGTTGACTAAAAAAAAAAAAAAAAGTATATAGAAAGAAAATTTCGTCCACCATTGAAATTGCTTGTGTGGATATTGTTTTGTTCCTGAATCCAAGGGATTTGATCCTAATTCAAAGGGATTTTACCTTATTTTGTGGGATTTTGCCATATTTTGTGGGATTATTCCTAATCCTTAGGAGATTTGACCATATTTAGTGGGATTGTTCCTAATCCTAAAGGGATTTGACCATATTTTATGGGATTTAGTTATCCACTATAATCTTGTGATAAATCCAATCTTAACTACTTGTGGATAAGATAACAAAAAAATTAGTTGACCATATCTTTTGAGATTGAGCAAAATCTACTACAATCCTTGTCAAATCTAAGAATCCTACTTAAATTGGGTTGCATTGAAAAGGGACACAAGGCAGCACGCCCGTGCTTCACCTCAAAGCACAACCGTGCACTTTTCTGACTTCCACTTGTTGGACTAGAACTTAAACGCACGCCCGTGCTCCATCTAGCACGCCCGTGCTCTGTTCTAACCCTATCTTCAAATTGTTTTCTTTTAATTTTTCTTTGTTTGCTTGCTTTGTTTTGGATAGAATTAATTAGGTCCATATTTGGTTTACTTTGTAGTGAGCTAAATTCATACATTATATCCTAATATTGTCTTTCAAATTCTAGTTTCTTTGTTTTTGTGTGAGCTTTCCGTTGCTTCTATTACATTATTAGGGTGTGTTTGCTTGTTCACTACACTCTAATTGATAATTAAAGTAGTGCATTGTTTATGTTTTTGTGCTACTGTCCATATAGTTTTGAGTCTTCTTTCTAGAATTTGTGCTTGCTTTCCATTGTTAAGGTTTATTCCTTGATTCTAAACGTGCTTTTGAGTTGATTGGTTGAACTAAGATTCTGAAGTTCAATTGGAAGAATTGCAAGGAGTGATTAAAGAGTGTAAACACGTGAGGGAGTGATTTACCAAATTCTTTTGTGTTTTTTTTTTCTCTTTGAATACTAACCATGAGTACAGATAATAGTGAGGATGAAAGTCAAATAGATGATTCCCAATTAAAACTTGTAATGGAATCAATCCAAGAACAGTTTGAAAGCTTCAACAGTTTCTTCCAAGATATGAGAAAGGGTTTGAAGGAGATTAAAGCTGCCCAACGCTCTAATATAACAAGAGTTCGTCCTAGTACTACACTAACCAGATTTCAAATACCTAAAGATGAGGAGGTCGATAATCCTAATTGTTACTTTAGGAATTTGAACAATAATTCAGGAAGGATGCAAGAAAGGAAAAGTGTGGATTACCTCAATAGGTATTCATTCACAAAGGATGGGTGGATGACTGGTTTGAATTCATCTTTCTCAAAAGAAGTGTATAAAGACCAATGTGAAAAGAAAAAGATGAGTTTTGAGACTGTCAATAAAGAAAAAGAATGTAAAGATAAACTGAGTGAAAATAAAGAGGGAGAAGAAAAGGAAAGACAAATTCAACCTATAATTGTACCTTTGTGCAAAGAAGTTTGTTTAACCATCAATGATCCTAAACCAACTTTGCCAAATGTGTTTGTTGATCCTTTGCAAGAATTTGAAGTATGTGATGACCAAGAGAAGCTACCTGAGATAGTGACCTCAACTTTGAGAGAAGATGAGAGTGAGGCTTCAAGTTCAAAAGAACCAGAAAAGAATGAAGAAAAGGAGGAGGAAGAAGCCACAGGGCAAACAAAACAAATTAATAGCCCATTAGAGAGTGAATTGTCAAAGGAACAAAAGAGAGAAAAGAGTAAGGATGTGTGAACCCCTACCCCGAATATCATAGCATATGAATGCATGTGACTAAGGCAGAAATGCACGTGAATGTATGAGTCGCCACCTTGTTTAATTATTTTAGGGTAAACTAGGAAAAAACCCTAAGTGACTCCGATTTTAATTAACCTAATTACTAGATTAATTATCCCAATATTAAAAGCATGGTATGCGAACCCGAGGTGGATCCCGAGACTATGTCATGTTGATGAACTAACCTAATGAATGAATGTTTTGCAAGGTAATTGGACTAATGAAAATGTTCATGTGATTTCGACTTGCCGCTCGGGGTTAAATCCCTAACGTGCCTACGTACTTCCATTTGAATGGAAGATCAAAGTCAACGTAGTTCGATAGGCCTTCTTTGAAGGGCTTTGAATGGGTATGCTTAATGCATGAGTGTGTGTATGCTTTGTGCATTTTGTTTAGGCATTCTGCCTGAAAATTGATTTTTAGGCATTTGATGCCAGAAATGTTGATTTTAATGGCTTTTAGCCAAAAAGATTGATTTAGGCAATTGTTGCCAAAAAATGATGTGATTTAGGCAATTTATTGCCAAAAATTGGTTAGGCGATTTGTCGCCAAAGTGATTAAGGCATTTGTGCCAAAAGTTGGTATTGGAAGGCATTTAGCCAAAAGATTTAGGCAATTTTTTTGCCAAAAGTGATTATTCGGGCGTTTGTCGCCAAAATGACTGATTTAAGGCTTTTAGCCAAAATGAATTGATTTAGGCAATTTTTGCCAAAAGTTGATGTGATTTAGGCGATTGTCGCCAAAATGATTGTTTGAAGGCTTTTAGCCAAAAGATTGATTAATTCTAAGGTATTTTGCCAAAGCTTCTGATTTAAGCAATTTGTCGCTAAAAAGTGGTTAATCTAATTTATAGGCAATTTGTTTGCCAAAAATTGATTGAACCGTGGGCAATTTGTTGCCAAAATGTGATTGATTTAATTATAGGCAATTTGCTGCCAAAACATGATTGATTAAGGCTTTTTAGCCACAATTATTGATTAATTGGACTTAAGCCGGACTGTTTGAAATAAAGGCAATTAAACCGTAGTTATTAATTAACTAGGCTTTTTAGCCAATATTGTCGGATTTAGCATTAATACCACGATTATTAATTAACCGGGTATTTAAGCTTAATCATATTTGATTGAGGCAGTTTATTCGCCTAATGATTGACGTGAATGTGTTTATGCAATTGTAGAATTATTAGGAGTAGAAAAGAAGCATGCATGAAGTGCTAAAATTGAATAGGCAGAGTTTAGTTCGTGTACCTGATTTAATCGTCGACCGCTTCTTAACTCCAGGTTAAGCTCCTCGTTAAGGTAATATTAATTAATTTGATTTTTAATGACCACTTAAACAAAGCAAGAAAGCAATTAAAGCTAAACTAAAATGCAGAAAAGCAGTAAAGAATCGCAAGGAGCGTAGGGGAGAAGGAGCGTCCGTCAACACAGACTGAGTGTCTCAAAACGGAGCCCCAAAGCTGTTTTTTATAGGAAAAAAATGTGACCCCGGGCGCCCCTGCCCGCCTTCGAGGGCGGGCATGCCCGCCCAGGAGGGCGGGAGTGCCCGCCCTTGAAGGCGGGCGTGCCCGCCTGGGCTGGGCGGGCGCGCCCTCCTGGCCTGGGCGGGCGCGCCAGCCAGGCTTGGGCGGGCATGCCCACACCCGCGGGCGGGCATGTGTGCCTTTTCCCCTCTCTTTTTTCTTTTTTCGTTCCGGAGGCTTTTCCGGGAGTTCCGGACCTCCAAAAAATATTCCGAGACCAGTTCCATGATCCTCGTAATTTTTCGGACATTTCAAGTACCATATTGGCACACTTCCGGTGAACTTTTTGAATGACCTCCGGTCCGACCGGACTGTTTGCAGTCCGGGAAAATTGGCTGTTCGAGCCTCAAAATAATGGGTATTCACAGGCGACTGCAGCCGCCGGCGATAGCGGCTCCGCCGCCTTTAAAGGCGGCCGCCACCGCCGCGGCCGGAAAAACTGGCTTTTTGAGCCTCAAAATTTGAGTATTCACAGTTGCCCCCCACTGGCTATCATAAAAATGATTTATGAGAGCCAGTGGCTGTCTGAAGGAGCAAATTTTGAGGATGGGCAGAGGAGGAAACCCTGCCGTTGTTTTTTTCTATGAAATGAAATGATCAAATGCATGGATTTATGTTTGTTACGTAAAGATGTCTTTGCCTCTTTGAGGACTTAAAAAGAAATTTTGCCTCTTAGAGGACTTGAAAAAGAGGTTTTCCCCTTAATGAGGGCTTCAAAAGAGATTTTGCCTCTTAGAGGACTTGGAAAGAGATTTTGCCTCTTAATGAGGGCTTAAAAAGATGTTTTGTCTCTTAATGAGGGCTTGAAAAGAGATTTTGCCTCTTAGAGGACTTGAAAAGATGTTTTGCCTCTTAATGAGGGCTTGAAAAGATGTTTTGCCTCTTAGAGGACTTGGAAAGAGATTTTGCCTCTTAATGAGGGCTTAAAAAGATGTTTTGCCTCTTAATGAGGGTTTGAAAAGAGATTTTGCCTCTTAGAGGACTTGAAAAGATGTTTTGCCTCTTAATGAGGGCTTGAAAAGATGTTTTGCCTCTTAATGAGGGCTTGAAAAGAGATTTGTTTTATTTTTGTTTTTTTTCCTTTGAGAACCAAGGGTCCACCTAAAGTCGAAATGATCAAATGGCTTGGTTTTGGATGAAAAGGAAAGGTTGGCTATTGGTTAGGGTTTCACCCTAGGTTTTATGTAGAAAAAAGGTTAACCATTAACCGGGTTCTACCCTGGGTTTGTGTAAAAGAGATTGACGATGGTTGGGTTCCACCTTGGGTTGTGTATGTTTTTTTTTTTTTTTAACACTTGCCCCTGAATCCGACTTGGAGGATTTTGCCCCCTGCTTGAGAGAGTTGATGCCCTTATTAGCTGAAATAGAATTTCTTCTTAATGAAAGACTAAAAATTCCGTGATTACTTCTGTGATGGGAGAATGGTGAAGGTTCTTATCACTTCTTGCCCCCAGAATGGTGCTGACCATGGAATACTTCAAAACATTGGTGTTGTACTTGTCCAATCGATTGAGGAATCAAAGAGAACAAAGTCACTTATATGACTCGAGGAAACGGACAATGTGGATGACATCGCTCGTCTGAAAGGATCGAAGAAACGATGGTCCGAGTGGAGACGAGGTATTAAAGAATTACCTCTCAACGATTATGCTTGACATTTTTTAGGGTTGTTTTGGAAACTCCGGGGATTGAATTGACATTTTCCTCTCTCTCTTTTTTCGAGGAATGACTCAAAGAGTGACGCTTTCAAAACGAACTTTTGAGAATGACTCGATTTTTGTGACTCGTTGTGG
This sequence comes from Jatropha curcas, assembly GCF_041381405.1. Taxonomy (NCBI): domain Eukaryota; kingdom Viridiplantae; phylum Streptophyta; class Magnoliopsida; order Malpighiales; family Euphorbiaceae; genus Jatropha; species Jatropha curcas. Next base: position 16,230,683 of record NC_143159.1, read on the forward strand.
AATGACCACTGGTGATGGAGACTTGATTTTAGAGACTCATTGGAGACTCGATTTAGAGACTCAAATTTTTCTTGTAGTGAATTTTGACTCGAAGGAACTCAGTGATTCCTGGAAAAAATGATTTATATACTCCCAAGGAGACCTTTGAAAGCACTCTTTTTTTTTTTTTTTTTTTTTGCCTTAACTTTTGCCTAGTAGCCGCCCTTTCGGGTTTTCGACTCTAGCAGGCTCTTTGCCCTAACTTTTGCCTAGACCGCCCTTTCGGGTTTTCAGCCTAGCGGGCTCAATTCTTGCCTGAAGCCGCTCTTTCGGGTTTTCAACTCCAGCTTTTTATTTTTCTTTTCTTCTCTTTTTTTTTTATTTTTTTTTGTTTTTTTATATTGGCAAAGAGAAAATGCTTTTTATGATGCAAACTTATGTTTGTGACCGTGCCTTTGCGGCTGCCTACGTATCTCCAAGAACTCTTCGGGGGATGGGGAGAATCAGGTCTTTCGTAGTTCCTTCCGGGATACGAACTTCGTGCTCGGCTGGTGCGGAATTCATCTCCGACTTGATGTTAGTGCGGAATTCCTTTCCGTCTTGGTGCGAAATTTATTTCCGACTTGTTGTTGGGGCAAAATTCAATTCCGACTTAATGCTGATTGTGGAATTCATTTTCGATTTGGTTTCTTTGGGATTCCTTCCCGACTTAATATTAATACAGAATTCATTTCTGACATGATTTTTTTCGCGGGATTCCTTCCCGGCTTGATGTCTTTGCGGGATTCCTTCCCGACTTGATGTCTTTACGGGATTCCTTCCCGACTTGATGTTGATGCAGAATTCATTTCTGACTTGATTTCTTTGTGGGATTCCTTCCCGGCTTGATGTCTTTACGGGATTCCTTCCCGACTGGACGTCTTTGCGGGATTCCTTCCTGACTTGATGTTGATGCAGAATTCATTTCTGACTTGATTTCTTCGCGGGATTCCTTCCCGGCTTAATGTCTTTGCGGGATTCCTTCCCGACTTGATGTCTTTGCGGGATTCTTTCCCGACTTGATGTTGATGCAGAATTCATTTCTGACTTAATGTCTTTGCGGGATTCCTTCCCGACTTGATGTCTTTACGGGATTCATTCCCGACTATGATGATGTGGAATCAACTTATTGACTCGAGCTCGCATGATAGTGATGACCCTAGGCGAATCTGACTTTTGTTGTTGTAGTGGTTTTGCCACTGGTTGACTGAAATATGACTTGTATTCATCACAAAGAGTTTTGAATACCCACATTGTGGTGGTAACTTGAGTGACTTGCGTGTTGAAGAAGCTTTTATGCTTTGAGTTTGTGGCTTTGCCATGTTTGAATTCTTGAAGTTAATTTGATTCCTTTTCTTGAACTTTATCTTCTTCTGAACTTGAAACTTATTTCCTCAATGGTTCTCCTCTCCATAAGGAATTTTGAGGAGACTCTTCCTTTTCCTTGTTTTGAGAAATGATCCTTGTTTATAAGGACACTTGTACTTGTGCCATGCTTGGCGCTTGATTTTCAAGGTGTTTGTTGTCATCCAATTTGTGGAAATGACTGCTTCTTTTAACTTGCTTTTTCAAAATGTGAGCAGCCGCTTGGTCTTTGTCCTTATGGCTGAAATGATTTGTCATCTACCCTTGATGGGCTTGAATTTAATGGAGAGCTTGCAGTTGACCTGTTTTAGACAACTTGATTTCCTGTAGCTTTGTCCTTGATTTCTTTCTTTTGTGCAGAAGTTCCTTTTGACCCTTTTTTTCTTTTGCTTGTTTGATTCCTTTTGACCAGGGGTTCTTTTTGTCCCGTTTTTCCTTTTGCTTGCTTAGAAGCAGCCTCTCCATAAAGAATTTCGAGGCAACTTGATTCTGAGATGACTTGAGTAGTGTATGGATAGCATTGCGACTTCGTGCAGACCCAACCCAATTCCAAACATAACTTCTTTATTCTGTCGCTTTTAAGCTCAAAATTTAGACACCTCTCTGTCGGAGCATCTTCCATTCCTGGGTTTTCAGAGAAACCATTCTGGCCCTAACCCCTTCAATCGGCTTTGCCTCGGTACTGTTTGAAGTCTTGTGTACCCTTTGCTGGATCCTTTCCATGATTACCCTTTAAAACTTCCCTTTTGACGGTGCTTCTTAGGATGCCCCCAGCTTTGATTGATGCAGAGCAAATGAAAGGATGAATGCATTTTTCTTTGCCAATTTTTATTATCTTTTTTTGTCAAAATTTTTTTTTATATTTTTTTTCAATTTTTTTTTTGTGCTTTCACAGGAAAAGATAGGGAAAGAGTATAAACATGATTGGAACGTAAACTGATCCCTTTTTATTGATAAGACAAAATTTGTGTACAAAAGACACTTAGATTTACAAATTTGAACTGAATGAAAATGAAAATGAAAAGAAAAAACTAGACCCTAAAAGATAGACTCTAGGTGGACTGTGATGGACTAGGATTGGATTGACTGTAGTGACTTTGTTCTTCTCGATGCTTCAATCGATCAGACATGTTGTTGTTGGTCTTGAACAATTCCTTTGTTCTTTTGGAGGCTTGATCTCAACCTTCTCAGACACAAACTTCATTCATTTCTAAGAAAAGTTCGAAAGGATCGAACGATTCTTGTTCAGCAATTTTTTGCATTAATCCTATGGTTAGGAAAGGGATTGGTTGATGTTCAGCTTGCTCTTGGGGATGATGGTCCTATTGTCAACCAGGTCTTGTAGACGGTTTTTTCAAAGTCCAGCATGATTCTGCTTCTTGTATGAGTCTTCTTTGAGTTGACCCAACTGGATTAAGTCTTCCACCTTAGTTGCAGTCGCAATGAGTGATTGGAATGTAGGCAAGTACTGTGTTTGAAGCTGTGACTGGTAGACAGGCAGTAAATTCTTGATTATTATGTCAACTTGTTCCTGTTCAGAGGGTCGGTTGATCATTTGAGCAGCTTTGGCTCTCCACCTCGAAAGGAACGAGGAGAAGGGCTCATTGTTCTTTTGTTTAGTGGTTTCCAGCTCCCTCCGGGTAACATCCACTTCGATATTATAATGGTACTGCGTGTTGAAAGCATTGCATATGTCCTCCCAATTCTTCATTTTGGAACGATCCAAGCTTACAAACCGTCTTAATGCAGCACCAGTCAAAGATTGCTGAAACAACTGAGCAAGGAGCTCGCTGTTCAGGCCAAACGGGTTGAGGGCACCCACATACATTTTCAGGTGCGTTTTGGGACAAGTGGTTCCATCAAACTTGTCCATATTGGGCATTTTGAATTTTGTGGGCAGTCTTGCTTCAGGGAACAAGGACAAGGAGTCCATGTCCACCACTTCCTTGTGTGTCTTAAGGGCAGTAATAGACCTTTCCAAGAGTTCTAGTTTCTCTCTCATTTTCTAAGCTTCCAGCTCAGAAGCAGTTCTGGAGGGCATGTCATCCAGGTTAAGGGCAGGGTTTGTTGGTTCAGCAGCAGGACCCTGATTAGAGGTAGTAGGTCTACTTCCCCCGGCGGAAGCCCCATTTCCATTACCACCGCCTAGTTCAACTATTAGGGCAGTCCTCTGGGCAGCCAATGCCTCATTCATTCTAGCCTCCATTCTGGCTTCCAGTTGTTCGATGAGGTTTTGGATGTCAGTGAGTGATGCCATTGGTGCAGTTGGGGTTGTTGGACTTGTGGGTGAAAGCTCAGTTGGTGTTTCGGGTACAGGTGGTCTTTGGAGGGGTACCTGTAAAAGGACATAGTCAAAATGATTAGACTATCCTATATAAGGTGTTTCCATAGGGTATGTGAGATAGTGTGAGGTAGGGTAGTGTAAGGGTAAGGTATTTGGACTTGACCCTTGTGATGTGGGGTGGTATGACCAAACAATGTAGGGTAGCGTTGGTAGGGTAGGACACCTAGGATAGGACCCAATGGGATGTGATATGTAAGGCAGAATGCTTAGGGCTGGACACCTCGACTTTTCGAAAGGCCCTAAGTTTTGAAAAAAAAAAAAAATTTGGGCCTTAGGGGCCAAAATGTGAATTTTTGGGCCTTAGGCCAAATTGGAAATTTTTGGGCCCTTGGGGCCAAATTGGGAACTTTTAGGCCTCTGTGGCCATGAATGTGAACTTTTGGGCCTTAGTGGCCAAATTGTGAACTTCTGGGCCTCAGGGGCCAAATTGAAAATTTTTGGGCCTCTGTGGCCAAATTGGAAATTTTTGGGCCTCTGGGGCCAAATTGAGAATTTTTGGGCCTCTATGGCCAAATTGGGAATTTTTGGGCCTCTGTGGCCAAATTGGAAATTTTTGAGCCTTAGGGGCCAAAGTGTGAACTTCTGGGCCTTTGGGGCCAAATTGGGAATTTTTGGGCCTTTGGGGCCAAATTGGAAATTTTTGGGCCTTAGGGGCCAAAATGGGAATTTTACGGCCTTAGGGGCCAAGATGTGAATTTTTCAGGTCTTAGGGACCAAAATGTAATTTTTCAGGTCTCAGAGACCAAAACGTAATTTTTCAGGTCTTAGGGACCAAAATGTGATTTTCCAGCTTTGAAATGGAATGTTTTTTTTGTGAAGCATGGGATGAATGTGTGAATGCGCACAACATCACAACATAATTCATTTATGATATGATTCTCATCATTGGGTGCATACAGTCCTAAAGGATAGGTTCTATAGCCTATGACACAAATAGAGAATAGGCTTATAAGGGACCCTTGAACCTTGAGTATGGATATACCTAACCACATGTGAAACAAGGAGTTTCGCGTGGGTCCAACGGTACGCATACTCATGGGCCATCCCCAAAAGGATTAGGGACGGTTTGCGGTAACAGGGAGGACGCTTTGGCTGTCCGTCGACATAATCAAAGAGACCTGCCGATCAGCACTACTTGCTATCCAGACTCAGAAGTTTGAACAGAGAGAGAAGAAATTCATTTGAAATTTGTTTTTTTTATGCAATGGAGAAAAAGATTCTCAATCGTGCAAATAAATCAACAAATTAAAAATGTTTTAATTTAGTTGTACAATCAAGTTCAAATTCTCCTTATCCCGTATTCTTAAAGAAAGAATACTGGATTTTTTCTGTTGGGGTACCCTGCAAAACAAAGCATAGTAAATAATACCCTAAAGAAGGGCAGGTTAGTTTACACAACAATTGTAGTCCTCTTTATGCAAAAAGATTGCATAATTCCCCAGTGAAGTCGCCAAACTGTGAACCCCTACCCCGAATATCATAGCATATGAATGCATGTGACTAAGGCAGAAATGCACGTGAATGTATGAGTCGCCACCTTGTTTAATTATTTTAGGGTAAACTAGGAAAAAACCCTAAGTGACTCCGATTTTAATTAACCTATTTACTAGATTAATTATCCCGATGTTAAAAGCATGGTCTGCGAACCCGAGGTGGATCCCGAGACTATGTCATGTTGATGAACTAACCTAATGAATGAATGTTTTGCAAGGTAATTGGACCAATGAAAATGTTCATGTGATTTCGACTTGTCGCTCGGGGTTAAATCCCTAACGTGCCTACGTACTTCCGTTTGAATGGAAGATCAAAGTCAACGTAGTTCGATAGGCCTTCTTTGAAGGGCTTTGAATGGGTATGCTTAATGAATGAGTGTGTGTATGCTTTGTGCATTTTGTTTAGGCATTCTGCCTGAAAATTGATTTTTAGGCATTTGATGCCAGAAATGTTGATTTTAATGGCTTTTAGCCAAAAAGATTGATTTAGGCAATTGTTGCCAAAAAATGATGTGATTTAGGCAATTTATTGCCAAAAATTGGTTAGGCGATTTGTCGCCAAAGTGATTAAGGCATTTGTGCCAAAAGTTGGTATTGGAAGGCATTTAGCCAAAAGATTTAGGCAATTTGTTTGCCAAAAGTGATTATTCAGGCGTTTGTCGCCAAAATGACTGATTTAAGGCTTTTAGCCAAAATGAATTGATTTAGGCAATTTTTGCCAAAAGTTGATGTGATTTAGGCGATTGTCGCCAAAATGATTGTTTGAAGGCTTTTAGCCAAAAGATTGATTAATTCTAAGGTATTTTGCCAAAGCTTCTGATTTAAGCGATTTGTCGCTAAAAAGTGGTTAATCTAATTTATAGACAATTTGTTTGCCAAAAATTGATTGAACCGTGGGCAATTTGTTGCCAAAATGTGATTGATTTAATTGTTAGCCTCAATTATTGATTAATTGGACTTAAGCCGGACTGTTCGAAATAAAGGCAATTAAACCGTAGTTATTAATTAACTAGGCTTTTTAGCCAATATTGTCGGATTTAGCATTAATACCACAATTATTAATTAACTGGGTATTTAAGCTTAATCATATTTGATTGAGGCAGTTTATTCGCCTAATGATTGACGTGAATGTGTTTATGCAATTGTAGAATTATTAGGAGTAGAAAAGAAGCATGCATGAAGTACTAAAATTGAATAGGCAGAGTTTAGTTCGTGTACCTGATTTAATCGTCGACCGCTTCTTAACTCTAGGTTAAGCTCCTCGTTAAGGTAATATTAATTAATTTGATTTTTAATGACCATTTAAACAAAGCAAGAAAGCAATTAAAGCTAAACTAAAATGCAGAAAAGCAGTAAAGAATCGCAAGGAGCGTAGGGGAGAAGGAGCGTCCGTCAACACAGACTGAGTGTCTCAAAACGGAGCCCCAGAGCTATTTTTTATAGGAAAAAAACGTGACCCCGGGCGCCCCTGCCCGCCTTCGAGGGCGGGCATGCCCACCCCCGCGGGCGGGCATGTGTGCCTTTTCCCCTCTCTTTTTTCTTTTTTCGTTCCGGAGGCTTTTCCGGGAGTTCCGGACCTCCAAAAAATATTCCGAGACCAGTTCCGTGATCCTCGTAATTTTTGAATGACCTCCGGTTCGACCGGACTGTTTGCAGTCCGGGAAAATTGGCTCTTCGAGCCTCAAAATAATGGGTATTCACAGGCGACTGCAGCCGCTGTCGCCGGCAGCTACCACTTTAAAGGCGGCCGCCACCGCCGTGGCCGGGAAAACTGGCTTTTTGAGCCTCAAAATTTGAGTATTCACAGGATGAAGGAAAAGAGGCCACAAAAATAACAAAACAAATTAATGGCCCAATTGTGAGTGAAAAAGAGAAACAAATTGTGTATGTGAAAAATAGAGAGATCCAAAACAGTGTGAGAGAGGGTAGGCCAGTCTTGATGATTCGGTTTAAGGAGTTTTTGCATAGTTTGACTAATATTAACACTTTTTCTCTACCTTCTAGTTCTGTTTCTTTGTTGCAGGGATTTCCTCAAAGTGAAGAAAAGCCTACATTGGTGAAGGAGATGCACGCTAAGGCTAGGGTTCATATGAACATGAAGAACAAAAGCTATGCCAACTGTGCCAACAAGAGAAAAAGGCATGATGTGTTTAAACCTGGAGATTGGGTTTGGGTACATTTTCGCAAGGAAAAGTTTCCCAACCAAAGGAAGATTAAGTTTGATAAACATGGAGATAGAGCATTACAAGTCTTGGAGCACATTGATGACAACACCTACAAGATAGACTTACCAGGTGAGTATGATGTTTCCATCGCTTTCAATGTTAGTAATTTGTCTCCTTTTGACATTAATGCAGATTCAAGGATGAACCTTTTCGAGGAAAAGGGGAATTATATGAATCCGCCATCACTCATCCATGGAACTCAAAGGGCCAAGGAGAACAACATGAAAAATCCATTAATACTTCCTAGTGGATCAACTACAAGAAGTCATGCAAAGAAATATGGAGCAACCATGGAGAACAAGGGAGCATGGATACCTTAACTTCTAACTAAGATTCAAGGATGAATCTTTTCGAGGGAAGGGGGTATGATACGAAATCGAGACCACTCAACAATAAAGCTCAAGGAAACATGGAGGGCATCTAAGTTTCTCACATTGATGGAAGCACATGTTGAGTGGGAACATGAATTGGTTAGCACGCCCGTGCTAGATGGCACACCCAGGCTGTGCTTCCCTCTGACTCTGAAGCACCCCCGTGCCAAATAGCACACCCAGGCCGTGCTTCCCTCTGACTCTGAAGCACCCCCGTGCCAAATAGCACACCCTGGCCGTGCTTCCCTCTGACCCTCACGAGGGAACTCCTACATTGAAGCACGCCCGTGCCAAATAGCACACCCAGGCCGTGCTTGTCCCTGCCTCTCATTAAGTTAGTTAGCTTATTTTGAGTTTTTTGCTTTGTTAATGGGTTGGGCCTCCAATATTTCGGCCCCCCTTGATTAATTAGCCTTATTTTGTTCAGATTTAGTCAATCTTTAGTAGATTTGGATTAGATATCCAAATCCTTAAGTTGTTATGATTTTATTAGTCTTATCCTTAGTTGGTTTAGATTTGCTAAATCCTACTCCTTAGCTAACTCTAAATCCTTTAAGGATCTGGACCTCTTAGATTAGTATAAATAGCTTGTTATTTTGTAATTATTCAACAATTATTCAATGAATTAAAGACTACTTCTTCATGCTTAGGCGTGTTCATGTTTTTAGAGAGTGTGAGATTGCATTCTTCTAATTGCATCTGTGAATACTCAAATTTTGAGGCTCAAAGAGCCATTTTTTCCGGACTGCAAACAGTCCGGTCGGACCGGAGGTCATTCAAAAAGTTCACCGGAAGTGTGCCAATATGGTACTTGAAATGTCCGAAAAATTACGAGGATCACGGAACTGGTCTCGGAATATTTTTTTGGAGGTCCGGAACTCCCGGAAAAGCCTCCGGAACGAAAAAAGAAAAAAAAGAGAGGGGAAAAGGCACACATGCCCGCCCAGGCCAGGCGGGCAGGCCCGCCCAAGCCAGGCGGGCACGCCCGCCCTCCGCATGCGATATTGAGAAGGGTTATAAGGAAGGGAGGTAGGAGCAGTGACCACTCGAAGATGGTCCTTCAACCAAACCTGAGTAATGGATCCTTTCTATTACAAGGGAGTGAAAAATAATAACAAAACATAAAAAAAGGGAAGAAGGAAAATACCTGGAGAATAATGGGAGAAACTGTCCAGTCATCAAACCCCAAAGTAGCCCTGTCAAGGCTCCTAATAGTCTCGGCCAGCACAATGCCGCCAATACAACCCCTATCCTTCATTTGTCGAACCATGGGACAAAGATGCAAATCCCCAAAGCCTGGGTCCTGGTTAAACAAGAAGCTAGCTAATAAACAAAAAACCAGGGCCCGCATTCTTAGCCTCATCCGGTCTGGGTCGTCTGGGCAAGCCTCCGAAAATTCGTCAATCAGGGGCAACAGAACTGCCTTCTGGTCTTCGACAATCATAGCCCTAGCCTGTGGTCGGCTAAACAGAAACATGGTTTTCAAAAGACCTAACATGCCCAATTTTTACCTCATGCTTGACCAAAGGGGCATTGGGATCACACCCTATGATAGCACAGAACTCCTCAAAAAGAGGGCAAATCTCCTCCATCATAGCCCCAAACCGAAAAACGAGGGCTTCCGGGTCCCAAAGTCTGATACAGGCCCGTAAAAATCCCAATCAACTACTACACCCCGAAGAGTAATGACAGGAGAAAGACCGTACCTCCCCAAATTGATCTTTTCGACTTTGGAGAGACTCCTAGTCCAGCTGTGCATGCTATGGTTCATCTTTAAAAGAAAAAAAAGAGAGAAAAGGAGAATGAGAGAATAAAAAGCTGAAAAGTGCCTTTTGGCTCGATTTTCGAGAAAAGATGAGGAATAAAAAATATATATATATATATATATTTTCCATAAAATGGGCTGAAACAAAATCCTATTTTCTTTCAAATTTGATAATCATGCATACATGTTTTCAGTACTAACCAAGTGCAGGTACAGTCAAAGTTCAGTACCGAAATACAGGCAAAAAAAAAAATCACATTTTGGCCCCTGAGGCCCAAAATTCACATTTTGGCCCCTGAGGCCCAAAAATTCCCAATTTGGCCCCTAAGGCCCAAAAATTCACATTTTGGCCCCTAAGGCCCAAAAGTTCACATCTGGGCCCCTAAGACCCAAAAATCACATTTTGGCCCCTAAGGCCCAAAAATTCACATTTTGGCCCCTAAGGCCCAAAAGTTCACGTCTGGGCCCCTAAGGCCCAAAATTCACATTTTGGCCCCTAAGGCCCAAAAATTCCCAATTTGGCCCCTAAGGCCCAAAAATTCACATTTTGGCCCCTAAGGCCCAAAATTCACATGTTGGCCCCTAAGGCCCAAAAATTCCCAAAAAAAAATCGAAGAAAAAAGGAGCTAAAAGGCAGGTCTTCTGGACGCGTCTGTTTTTCGCCTTCAAAATTTGTGTTTCAGACAACCACCGACTCCCATAAATCATTTTTTATGGTCGCCAGTGGGGGGCAGCTGTGAATACTCAAATTTTGAGGCTCAAAGAGCCATTTTTTCCGACTGCAAACAGTCCGGTCAGACCGGAGGTCATTCAAAAAGTTCACCGGAAGTGTGCCAATATGGTACTTGAAATGTCCGAAAAATTACGAGGATCACGGAACTGGTCTCGGAATATTTTTTTGGAGGTCTGGAACTCCCGGAAAAGCCTCCGGAACGAAAAAAGAAAAAAAAGAGAGGGGAAAAGGCACACATGCCCGCCCGCGGGGGTGGGCATGCCCGCCCAGCCCAGGCGGGCACGCCCGCCTTCAAGGGCGGGCAAGCCCGCCCTCCTGGGCGGGCATGCCCACCCTCGAAGGCGGGCAGGGGCGCCCGGGGTCACATTTTTTCCTATAAAAAACGGCTCTGGGGCTCCGTTTTGAGACACTCAGTCTGTGTTGACGGACGCTCCTTCTCCCTACGCTCTTTGCGATTCTTTACTGCTTTCTTGCATTTTTTAATTTTAGTTTTATTTTATTGTTGTGATACTTGGTCACTTAAAATTAAATTAAAATTAATTCCCTTAACGAGGAGCTTAACCTGGAGTTAAGAAGCGGTCGACGATTAAATCAGGTACATGAACTGAACTCTACCTATTTAATTTTAGCACTTCATGCATGCTTCTTTTCTACTCCTAATAATTCTACAACTGCATAAATGCATCCATGTCATCATTAAGCAAACAAATTGCCTCAATTAAATAAATTTAGGCTAAATGCCCGATTAATTAATAATCGTGGTATTAAAGCCTAAATCCGACAATATTGGCTTAAAAAACCTAGTTAATTAATAGCTATGGTGTAATCGCCTTTATTTCAAACAAATCCGGCTTAAGTCCAATTAATTAATAATTGTGGCTAAAAGCCTTAATCAATCACGTTTTGGCAACAAATTGCCTACAATTAAATCAATCTTTTGGCAAAATGCCTTAAAATTAATCAACTTATTTTGGCAAAAAGCCTTAAATCAATCATTTTGGCGACAATCGCCCAATCAACATCATTTTGGCAATCAAATTGCCTAAATCACTCTTTTTGGCTAAAAGCTTTAAAATCAATCATTCTGGCGACAATCGCCTAAAATTAATCATTTTTGGCAACGATTGCCTAAATCAATCTTTTTGGCTAAAAGCCATTAAAATCAACATTTTTGGCATCAAATGCCTAAAAATCAATCAATTCTTTGGCAAAATGCCTAAACAAAATGCACAAAGCATACACACACTCATGCATAAAGCATCCTCATTCAAAGCCCTCTAAAAGAAGGCCTATCGAACTACGTTGACTTTGATCTTCCATTCAAACGGAAGTACGTAGGCACGTTTGGGATTTAACCCCGAGCGGCAAGTCAAAATCACATTTCATTGGTCTAAATCACATTAATCACCCTGCAAAGCATTCATTCATAGGTTAGTTCTTCAGCATGACATAGTCTCGGGATCCATCTCGGGTTTGTAGACCAGGCCTTAGACATTGGGATAATTAATCTAGTAATTAGGTTAATTAAAATTGGAGTCAACTTAGGGTTTTTCCTAGTTTACCCGAAAATAATTAAACAAGGTGGCGACTCACACATCACGTGCATTTCTTCCTTAGTCACATGCATTCATATGCCATGATAATCGGGGGAGGGGTTCACAGCATCAAGAATCAAGGTAAACTTATCAATTATTTGTGGCGTTTATCTTATTCTTTTACTCTATTATTGGTGTTCTTGCTTCTTTAAGCTTTGGGTGCCATAGAGGGGAATTTATTTTAGATCTTTGATCTCTTCCAAAACTTATCATTGAGTTCATGAAATTTATTTTCATTGGGTTCCGCGTCAAAACTGCCTTAAGTAAATAAGTTTAGGCTAAAATGCCCGGTTAATAAATAATCGTGGTATTAATGCTAAACTCCGAACATATTGGCTAAAGTGCCTAGTTAATTAATAACTACGGTGTAATTGCCTTTATTTCGAACAGTTCGGCTAAAAGTCCAATTAATCAATAATTGTCGCTACAAGCCTTAATCAATCACGTTTCTGGCAACAAATTGCCTACAGTTTAATCAATCACGTTTTGGCAACAAATTGCCTACGGTTTAATCAATCGCTTTTGGCAACAAATTGCCTATAATTCAAATAACCACCTTTTGGCGACAAATCGCCCAAATATCACCTTTTCTTTGGCAATAAGTTGCCTAAATTACATATCATCTTTTGGCGAATGCCTTAATCATTTTGGCCGCAAATCGCCCAACAAAACCCCTTTGGCACCAATGCCTTAATCATTTTGGCGACAAATCGCCTAACCAATCTTTGGGAACAAATTGCCTAAATTACATATCATCTTTTGGCACAAATGCCTTAACCATTTTGGCGACAAATCGCCCGACAAAACCATTTTGGCGACAAATAGCCCAAACATCAATTTTTGGCAATGAATTGGCCAATCAAGCACCTTTTGGCAGCAAATGCCTAAAACAACAAATCAATCAATCTTTGGCAAAAATGCCTAAAAATGCACGAAGCATACACACACTCATGCATGAAGCATACCCCTTTAAAATGCCTTTGAATAGGCTTTATCGAACTACGTCGGCTTTGATCTCTCATTCAAACGAGTACATAGGCACGTTCGGGATTTAACCCCGAGCGGCAAGTAGAAATCACCAAAACACTTTGCTGGTCCAATTGCATCCATTTACCTTGCAAAGCATTTACACTTAGGTTAGTTAATCAGCATGACATAGTCTCGGGATCCACCTCGAGTTCGTAGATTGTGCCTTATACTTTGGGATAATTAACCTAGACTTAGGTTAATTAAAATTGGAGTCATTTAGGGTTCTTTCTTAGTTTTCCCTTATAAAAATAAACTAGGTGGCGATTTCATAAAACACACACGTGAGCATACCTCGTTCTAGCATAATTTTGCCTACGGGGGAGGGTTCACACTGTCTTGTTTGCTCCAAAGTGACCTCCACATTCCATTGAATGGCAGAATTTAAGGAATAGCTGATCATTGCAATATTTGAACAAGAAGGGCTCCTCCCAATAGTAGTATTTGATATCATGAAGAAACTTTTTCTTTTGTTGGTATGAAAAATTGGGAGGAGGAATTTTGCAAACAAGATAGTTAACTATATCAGCATACTAGGGGGCTTGATTATTTGCCAATAGTAGAAGTTGCTCATGGGGAAAGCTTTCATTGATTTGTAGCTTGCTTGTATCTTCTTCCCCCCAATTCTAGCCTAGAAAGATGGTCAGCTACAAGATTCTTATTCCCTTTTTTGTCGCGATCTCTAGATCAAATTCTTGCAATAAAAGCACCCAACGAATTAGTCTCGGTTTGGCATCTTTCTTTTCTAGCAAATATTTGATGGCTGAGTGATCTGTGTAAACTATTGTTTTGGCTCCAATTAAATATGCCCTGAATTTGTCAAAAGCAAAAACAATAGCTAACAATTCTTTTTCAGTAGTTGCATAATTTAATTGCGCATCATTCAATGTGCGACTGACATAATAGATAACATGCAACTTCTTGTCCTTTCTTTGTCCAAGAACAGCTCCAACAGCATGATCACTGGCATCACACATGAGCTCATAGGGCAGAGTCCAATCTGGTGCAGTGATGATAGGGGCTGAGATTAACTCCTTCTTTAACTTGTTGAAAGCATCTAAACACTCTTTGTCAAAATTAAAAAGAACATCTTTAACTAATAAATTACAAAGAGGTTTTGTGATTTTCGAGAAGTCTTTGATGAATCTCCTATAAAATCCTGCATGACTAAGAAAACTTCTTATTCCTTTCACTGAGTTAGGAGGAGGTAGTTTTTCAATTACCTCAATTTTTGTTTTGTCCACTTCAATCCCCTTTTGAGAGATTTTATGCCCTAAGACAATACCTTCACTAACCATGAAGTGACACTTTTCCCAATTTAAAACAAGGTTAGTGTCCTCGCATCGCTTCATTACTAAGGATAAATTATGAAGACATGCATCGAAAGAGGAACCGAATATAGAAAAGTCATCGATGAATATTTCAATAAATTTCTCTACCATATCCGAAAAGATGGACATCATGCATCTTTGAAAGGTTGCAGGGGCATTGCATAGCCCGAAGGGCATTCTCCTATAGGCAAAAGTGCCATAAGGACAAGTGAAAGTAGTTTTCTCTTGGTCTTCAGGAGCAATAGGTATCTAAAAGTATCCTGAATAACCATCTAAGAAACAATAAAAAGGATAACCTGCAAGTCTTTCAAGCATTTTATCAATAAAGGGTAGGGGAAAGTGGTCCTTGCGTATTGCTTTGTTTAATTTTCTATAATCTATGCACACACGCCAACCTGTGACTGTTCTTGTGGGGATTAATTCATTGTTTTCATTAGAGATAACAGTCATACCTCCCTTCTTTGGAACAACTTGGATAGGACTTACCCAACTACTATCGAAAAGTGGATAAATGATTCCAGCATCCATGAGTTTTATGATCTCAGCCTTGACTACCTCCTTCATGTTCGGATTCAATTGCCTTTGATGCTCGATTGAAGGTTTGTAGTCTTCTTCCATCAAGATTTTATGCATGCATACACTTGGGCTTATCCCTTGTAGATCTGAAATTGACCACCCTAGTGCTTTCTTATGCCTTCGTAGAACCTGCAACAACCTTTCTTCTTGATCAAGCGTTAGGTGAGAAGAAATAATAATAGGAAAAGAATGGTTCTCACCTAAGAATGCATGTTTTAAATGAGGTGGAAGTTGTTTCAGTTCTTGCTTAGGTGGTTTATTTTCTTTTTCATTCATGATGCTTGATTCATTAATGTTATTTTCAATATGCAAAGTGTTTTCCACACATTCATCAACAACATCAATTCGAAAACAATCTCCATAGTCCATAGGAAGTTTGCAGGATTTAAGAACATCAAAGACAATTTCTTCCTGCCCAACCCTTAGAGTTAACTTACCTTTATAAACATCAATTAATACTCTTGCAGTTGCAAGAAAAGGTCTTCCAAGGATTAAAGATCCTTCCCTGTCTTCATCAATGTCAAGAATAACGAAATCAACGGGAAAGACGAATGTACCTACCTTAACAAGCACATCTTCTACAATTCCTCTTGGATATTTGATTGATCGATCTGCCAATTGTAGAGACATTCTTGTTAGTTTGAGTTCTCCCATTCCTAGCATCTTAAAAACTTCATAAGACATAAGATTAATGCTAGCACTTAGATCTGCCAAAGCTTTTTCAAAATCAAGATTACCAATATTGCAAGGGATAGAAAAACTTCCTGGATCTTTTAACTTTGGAGGCAATTTGTTTTGGATAATTGCACTGCATTCCTCAATTAACATTACCGTTCCTTGATCATCGATTTTTCGTTTCTTGCTCAGGATATCTTTTAGGAATTTAGCATAACTAGGCATTTGAGCAAGAGCTTTAGCAAAAGGAATATTGATTTGCAATTTTTTAAATACATCTAGAAACTTGAGGAAGCTCTTGTCATCTTGTGCTTTCTTTAATCTTTGTGCAAAGGGGACAGGTGGAACATAAGGTTTTACCTTTTCTTGTTCTTCTAGGTCAATGATGGGAATCTTTTTCTGTTCTTCCACTTTCTTTTCTTCCTTTGTTGGCTCTTCTAATTGTTTGCCGCTTCTCAAAGTGATGGCTTGCACTTGCTCTTTTGGATTCTTTTCAGTGTTGCTAGGTAACGTACCTTGAGGTCAAGATGCCATCATATTTGCAAATTGTCCTAGCTGAATCTCCAAATTTCTTATTATTGACGCGTGTCTTTATGCCCCCACCTAACCCGATGAGGATACAAGGACGCGGAATGAGGGATCATGGTTATCCGGAAGCCTTTAAATCCAAGGATTTGATTCAAACCAATTTAAGGGTGTCTGATTTGCATTAGAGTTGCGTCACGCAGCTATTAGGTGCGTGGCGGCACTGATAGTTGCGTCACGCAACTCCAATTAAGATGACGTCACCATGAAAGCCGACATAACGGTTTTCTTCATTCTGTTTGGGTATGTGGCAACGGTCCAGAAAGTGAGCTACGTCACGCAGCTATCGGGTCCGTCACGCAGCTGTCAAATGCGTGACGCAGCTATCCCCTGTTGCCCTACCTCTGTAAATACAGCATTTTTTATCTTATTCGATACAAGAATTTTAGGGCGTAAAAACACACACTTGCGGCTGGGTTTTTCTGTAGAAACTCTTCTGAGTTCCCTGGAAGAAAAACAGCCACTAGAGATTAATTAAGCTAAAATGAAAATCAAAAAAGGGAAGAAAAAAAGAGAGAAAGGGAACAGTGTTAAATCCTTGGAGACAAAGGCCTTTGGAACTCCTGAATCTTCATTCTCTAAGGCGTTCAAGCTGTTAACAATCCTCAGTCTGAGGGTTAGGTAATTCCCTAAAACTTTTCTTGGTATTTTTAGTTGGTTATTCATTGTAATTTACTTTATTGGTGCTTTAGTAGTGTAATCTTAGTTAAACGGTATTCTACTCACTCTTGGGTATTTTCGGATTGTATTAAAGCATGTTTAAATAAAAGAAAAATGTAAAAGGTTGTTTGAAAAATAAATATGTACTAAAGCAGTTGCGTCACACAGCCAGTAGTTCCGTCACGGACATGGCACTTGCGTGACGGGACTGTTCATGCCCAAGACACAGTTGCTTTACCCAGAATAGTTGTGTCACGCAACTATTAGATCCGTAACGGATCTAGTGGTTGCGTGACGGAACTGTTTATATTCATAATTTTATTTTGTTTTTATTTTCTATTTAATATTACATTGTTAATCATGGATTTGGAATAAACGGTTGATGGATCTGGGAGTTTTCCAAATCGTGAACAGCTGCGTCACGCAGCCTTTGGATCCGTCACGCAACTGTTCTTCCATAGAACAGCAGCGTGACGTGACTGTTATAGGGGTCCAGAAACGATTTTTGTTCTTTTAAAAAAAATAATAATTTCATACAATTAAATTAATATTCAATTCTTTTAATAAGTCAAGAGACAACCAATTGTGGGCAGATTGCAGTTGAATCAAGTTTAGTATATTAGTATAATTATGCATGATTTCAGGTTTTTAGGGTTTCTTGGATTCAAATTGGGTAGAATGTATTTTTAGGTTCGGTTTGTGGCCCGCCTTTAACCATAAGGCAAGAGCGGGTCTTTTGTTTACTTTGACTTAACTGCTTTGGGTTGAATGGTTTGAGGTGTTTGAATGATTATGAATGCAATGATTGAACTTGTTTGGGACGATTAAATAATTTTCCATATAGGAACTCGGTTCGATTTATTCGGGTTGGGTTTGAATAAATAATTTGGCTTTTCTGAATTAAAATTATAAATTTTAGGTTAAAAAAGGCCGGTTTTTCCGGGCGTCGGCTTCCAACGGGCCAGCGTACCTAATTCCCTTACCCAGAATCGCATTGGTGCGCCTGACCAGTCTTTTAAATGATTTGGCCTTAAATAGAATTGGGTTTTAAATGAAGTCACTTTTAAAATTGGAAACGGTCCCATTGCCGTAAAAATGGGTGGTGGCTCAAAAATGTTTTATAAGACCGATTTATCGGCATTGCATCCAAAAATGTTTTGTCACCATTAATCAAAATAAAGATCACTTTTCCATCAAAAACAAAAAAGGTGAATGTTTTTCGGATCGCTCGGGGGCGATGCGAAAATAGATTGGCGACTTCACTAGGGATCAAACCCAGAATCTCTGGTTATTTTAAATAACTAGATGGTTGTAATTAGGAATTGACTCTAAAGCCTACATTTTCTAAATAAAAATTGGTTAGAAAGCTGTCGGAAAATTCTTTAATCGTCCGTGTTTGTTTATTCGCTTTCTTTTATTTTCTAAGATTATTACATTCATACTGCATTTCTCTCTTCTTACCACTTTCTACCCATATTATCCCTTGGTATCATTGTTGACTTCAAAGGTGGAACTTCAAAGGTGGATCCAGCTTAAACCTCGCGTTTTAGGCACATCCACTCGAGTATTAACAATTTTACTAACCGCAAGCCTAATACCTTAAACGGTGTGTCAAAAGGAGTAGGCCCATTTAAAAGCCCGAATCCTGTCTGCGGAACCCGGACCATGTAAGCCCAATGGACTAAAGCCCATGCATGTAGATGAAAGTCTTAGTCACTTCCCCTAAGGAACACCCGATCCTGTTTGCTGTTATTATGCCGCATTCATTTCCGAGAGCCTATATCGTCAATCTCAAAACCCCCCGCTAGTTGTCGAGTTAGACCAAATCCTAGGAAACAGATGTCGAAATTTGTACCAATAGAACCCATGTGTGGGAGAGATAAGGTTGGAAGGCATGCATGTCCCAACTCCCGTCCCCTGTATGTTATAAACTGCTCATCTGCTGTGACATTCATGCACCATGTAATACTTTTCAGCCATGCATTTAAGAGCTAATTTTCAGTATGGACGTTTGATCTTGATTTTGAGACTGCACCTCAAATTCGTTTTGAATAACATAATGCAATCATTTATGGTGAATTTATACCCAAAAGAAATGGGAGGTATAAGGGGGTTGCGATTCCTTTGTTTTTTCACATTTCTCGCATTATCTAAAGTAAGCATGAGATTACAAAATTTGTAATTAATTGAAATAAGATCCTGCTTGGGACCATATGTTCCAAGGCAAAAAGTAAGGAGACAAAAAAATAACAAAAAAAATATCCCGACTGGAAATTCTTTCATTCCAGGGCAAAATTAGGGACTTGAGAGGAAATAGCCAACTGTAAAATCCAAAAGGGACGGTCGATGACAGATAATGCTAGAAATGTTTGAGTACGAAATAAATTATTGCATGTTATTCATACCGAATTTCGGGTCCAGTCATCGAAACCGAGATCTTATTTCCATACCGATCATTAGCACATTAGAATTGCATTCCTCATTCTATGTGCTGCTATTCTTCATGCATACATGCAGGACCTACTTTAACTCAGGTACTTTTATCTATCAGTCAGAATTGATCCATCCCGGGAAATCACTTCGAGAGCTTGGCACCGACGCCCTGGTCACCGTTTGGTCAGAGTGTCCCCAATCCCCGAGCCTGCTCCAGTTAGTCCTCTGGTTCATTCAAGTTCGTCGAATTCGGTTTTTGATTCAGATTTGGTTGAGATGGCTGACAACACTGTGAATGAGACCGGTTTCTCTCCAGCCCAGCTAAGGACCATTACTGAGATAATAGCTGCTGCCTTTGCCCAAGAGAGGGCATAGAACCAGGTTCCTCCTGCTTCAAGCAATCAGCCTATGGTGGAGGAAAGGGAGATTCCAGAACCCACCTCGGATAATCAAACCTCTGCTGGTAATGCCATTCCAGTTGAGAATGATCCAATTAAGCAGTTTGCAGAGCTGAAGGATAAAGTGGAGAAAATGTCTGTTGCAAAAGAGAAGGACCCAGTCACCAATTTCCACGTGGCTGAATATGTCTTGCATCCTACAAGTTCTACTTCATTCAAGACTTTCAAGCATACCTTATTTGAAGGAGACAATGACCCGCGATCCCATTTATCTGAGTTCATCCGGGTCGCCCAAATGAACTGATATAATGAAGAAGATGTCTTACGGGCATTTCCACAGACACTGCACAAGAGTTACAGGAGATGGTATGATGGCTTGAATACGGAGACACAGAGAGATTGGGTCAAGCTGCAGACTGCTTTCCTCAAGCACTTCAAAACAGATGACAGTGATGAGTTTGGCTTCCGTGACTTGGAGAGCTTAAGGTAGGAAAAGGATAAAAGCTTCTCTGATTATTACAGGAGGTGGAGGACAAAACTGTTCATGGTCCAGACAAGGCCAAAGGATCAAGAGCTGATCAGGATTTTCAGTCGAAGCTTGCTACCTTTCTTCAAGGAGAGGATGCTGGCCCAACCTCTCACTGACTTTTCTCTAGTTCAAAGGGCTAGGCTGAGTATCGAACAACTGTACAAAGATGAAAAGAAGAAGAGCCGAGGGTTTGGTAACTACCGGTCCTCCTACACGGATAGAAATGCTGGAAACACTGCTACAAACTAGTCGGGGAGTAGCAACACGGTTGGAGCTGTTAACGAGAAGGTGAGAAGGGAGTTCCCCGATTTAGGCAGACCTTTGAGCACGGTCATGAGATCCTGCATCAAGAATGGCGTGCTGTCCAAACTACCTGTTAATCCAGCTAAGCGTGTTCGGGGTAGGTTTATGGATCGGGATTGCGAGTATCACTAGTTCAAGGGTCATTCTACTGATGACTGCTTCAAGCTTAGGCACGATATACAGGATCTAATAGACAGTGGGAAGATAACCAAACCTTCTGAACGTAATAAGCCAAGCACAAAGAATAATCCCTTACCACAATACCAGTATAATTATCCACCTCATAAGCCTTCAGGAGGTGGGACAGTTAATGCAATTGGGAGTGGTTTACCGGAAGAATTGGTGTTGGCAGAAGCCAAATGGGAGGAAAGGATGTGTGCCATGTTGAACATCTGGGATGATTGCAGCAGTGAGGAGGAAGAAGAAACGAGGCCTGTGAAAATTGAAATTGAGAAGAGCATCACAGCCTAGGTAGGAGAAGTACCAAAAAGCGAAGATGAGCAGGTTCAGCTTGCAATTCAAAAAATTTTAGCTGATCAAGAAGACCAATGGTACTTGTGAACCCCTCCCCCGAAAATAGGAATATAAATGCATATGACTAAGGGCAGAAATGCACGTGAATGTGTGAGTCGCCACCTTGTTTAATTATTTTAGGGTAAACTAGGAAAAACCCTAAGTTGACTCCAATTTTTATTAACCTAATTACTAGATTAATTATCCCAATGTTTAAGCACAATCTTCGAACCCGAGGTGGATCCCGAGACTATGTCATGCTGATGAACTAACCGATGAATGAATGCTTTGCAGGGTAAATGATGTAATTGGACAATGAAATGTTTAAGTGATTTCGACTTGCCGCTCGGGGTTAAATCCCGAACGTGCCTATGTACTTCCGTTTGAATGGAAGATCAAAGTCGACGTAGTTTGATAGGCCTTTTTAAAAGGGCTTTGAATGGGTATGCTTAATGCATGAGTGTGTGTATGCTTTGTGCATTTTTGTTCAGGCATTTTGCCAAAGAATTGATTGATTTGATTAGGCGTTTCTCGCCAAAAGTGTTGATTTAAGGCTTTTAGCCAAAAAGATTGATTTAGGCAATTTGTTGCCAAAAATTGATGTGATTTAGGCGATTGTCGCCAAATTTGATTATTTGAAGGCTTTTAGCCAAAATGAGTTGATTTAGGCAGTTTGTTTGCCAAAAGGTGTTGATTGGGCGATTGTCGCCAAAATGAGTGATTTAAGGCTTTTAGCCAAAATATTGATTAATTCAAGGCATTTTGCCAAAGCTTCGATTTAAGCGATTTGTCGCTAAAAATGATTAATCTACTTATAGGCAATTTGTTTGCCAAAAGTGATCAATTGAATTGCAATATAGGCAATTTATTGCCAAAAAAACGTGTTTAATTAAGGCTGTTTAGCCACAATTATTGATTAATTGAACTTAAGTCAGACTGTTCGAAATAAAGGCGATTATACCATAGTCATTAATTCACTAAATACTTTAGCCAATATTGTCGGATTTAGGCTTTAACACCACGATTATTAGTTAACCGGGCATTTAAGCTTAATCATATTTAATTAAGGCAGTTTATTTACCAAATTGATGACGTGAATGCATTTATGCAGCAGTTTAATTCAGAATTGGAGTAGAAGAGAATATGTAGAAAAATGCTAAAATTAAATGAGCAGGGTTTTGTTATTACCTGAGTTAATCGGCGGCCGCTTCTTAGCTTCAGCTTGAAAACTCCAGATTAAGCTCCTCGTTTGGGGAATATTGATTAGAATTAATTTAATTTAAGTGGCCAAATATCACAACAGCAGAGTAATAAAAGCCTACACTAAATGCAGAAAAGCAGTAAAAGAACCGCAAGAAGCGTAGGGGAGAAGAGAGCGTCCGTCAACACAGACTGAGTGAGTAAAAAAGGTGAACCGAGGCTATATTTATAGGGAAAACCCAGGCTGGAGGGCTGCAGCTGCCGCCTCGGAGGGCGGCCGCTTCCGCCGTGGACGGCTGCCGCTGCCACCCTATCCTGTCCACTCGCTAGTCATACGTTTCGACGGCTTTTTCGGGAGTTCCATACCTCCAAAAAATATTCCGGGATCAGTTCCGTGATCCTTGTAATTTTTCGAACGTTTCAAGTACCATATTGGCATACTTTAAGTGAACTTTCTGAATGGCCTCCGGTCCAGCTGGACTATTTGTGGTCTGGCCGGACTGTTTGCAGTCTAGGAAAACAGGCTTTTTGAGCCTCAAAATTTGAGTATTCATAGTTGCCTCCCATCAGCAACCATAAAAATGATTTATGGGACTTGGTGGTTGTCTGAAAAATAAATTTTGAAGGCGAAAAAATCGGACGCGTCCATACAACCCGCCTTTTGGCTATTTTCCTTGATTTTTTTCATTTTCTTCGATTTTTTTTTTGGGCCTTAGGGGCCAAAATGAAAAAAAAAAATTTTTGGGCCTTTGGGGCCAAATTGAGAATTTTTGGGCCTCTGGGGCCAAATTGAGAATGTTTGGGCCTTTGTGGCCAAATTGGGCATTTTTGGGCCTTTTGGGGCCGAATTGAGAATTTTTGGGCCTTTGGGGCCAAGATGTGAACTTTTTCCTGCACTTAATGTTTTATAAGCATGCATGCACAATTGGACTAAGAGTCTCTCCAAGGTAGGAAAGATCAATTTGGGGAGGTATGGTCTATCTCCTATTGCTTATTGTCTCTTCTTTCTTTTGGTTCATTCCTTTGTAATAGAAAGGATCCATTACTCAGGTTTGGTTAGAGGACCACCTCCAAGCGGTTGCTGCTCCTACTTTCTTGCCTTACAACCCCTCTCAGTATCGTATGCGGAGGATCCTGATCACTCATCCGTCTACTAATGCATGGACCTCATGGCTGATTGAGCTGGGTCCAAATGAGGTACTGTGGTACATTTCCTGGTATGACATCACCCGTTTTATCCAGATTAGCTCTCGCCATACTCGGGTTTACCTTTTAGGCCTTACACACTGTACTTGGTACTGCGCTTCGCGCGTTTTGAGGCAGATGAGGATAGACCAGACTGTCTCAATTGTAGATGGCACTTCAGCTGATTCAGCCATCACTCCGGGTGTTACCCGAGCCGTCCTTAGGGCTTGGGTTAGAGACCATCACATGGTTAGGCCTTTACCTAATCCTGCCGGTGTTCAGACTTCTCCTGAGTATCGGACCTGATTCATTGCCGTTGTTTGGCCGATTGAGAGGCCAAGGAGGAACCGCACTGCTGAGTGCACTTGAGGGTTGGGCTTAAGTTGACGCTGATAATGAGGTTGGGATTGATGAGGAGATTGTGTTGGCTTCTCGGACCGGCGAGGTTGGAGAGAGTTTAGCAGCTAGGGATGACTCGGAGGATGTTGCCCCACGGAGGCGACGGGACACCTAGACTCTTATAGGCTTTTGGACTTTTGTTGTTTTTCCCTTATTTTGACTTTTTATTCGGGACTTTGACTTTGGATTTTGGATTTTGTTCTTTGGCTTTTTTTTTGGACTTGGACTTTAGACTTCATTATTTATTTATTTTTCTTGGACTTTTTTGCTTTCTGCTTGACTTCGGACTGTTTGACTTTATTGCTTTAATCGGGAATGTCATTCGACTTTTAAGCTTTCCAAGCATTTTCCAACTTTATTTATTCAAGCTCTAATTTTTGCTTAAGCCGCACTTTCGGGTTTTCAACTTAGCGAGCTACCCATTTTTGCCTAAGCCGCCTTTTCGGGTTTTCAACTTAGCAGGCCCTGACTTTTGCCTAAGCCGCCCTTTCGGGTTTTCGACTTAGCGGGTTCTTCTTTTTTTCTTTTTCTTTTGCACTTTTTCTCTTTTCTTTCCTCTTTTTTTTTTTTTTTTGGCAAAGAAGAATGAAATATGAAATGATTTTTTTTTATTAATGCTTAGACCGCGCCCAAAGAGGGCGGCCTACATATCTCCGATACACAATTTCTTTTTTCCGAGGAGAATCAGGTCTAATGTAGCTCTTTTTACATTATGCAATGCTTATTATACAAAATTTCTTTTTAACTGATCTAAATTACATGGATTCGTGAATTCCAAACCATCCAAATCAGTCAAAATGACGGCTCCGCCAGACAATATTTTCTTCAACACATAGGGTCCAGCCCAATGAGGACGAAACTTCCCACGTGGGTCTATGATTGGCTGTCTAATTTCCTTCAGGACCAAACAACCTTCTTCCAGTTTTCGATCTTTGACCTTCTTATTAAAGTGTCATGCCATTCTTCTCTGGTAAACTTGAGTTTGGTGGATTGCTCGCAATCGCTTCTCATCCATACCCAAGAGTTGCAAATGATAATTCTCAGCCCAATTTGCTTCACTAATCTGGCTCTCCCGGATGATTCTCGCCGACTGAACTTCCAGGTCAATAGGCCCGTTTTTGGCCTATAAATGGCCACTTACCTCTTCATTTTTGGCCACTCCTGTCTGCGTTGACGGACGATCTTTCTCCCTCACGCTTTTGCGATTCTTTTACCGCTTTTTGCATTTTTAATTCAGTCTTTATTTTTTTATGTGTTGTGATACTTGGCCACTAAAATTAAACAAATTCTAATTAATTAATTAATATTCCCCAAGCGAGGAGCTTAATCCGGAGTTAAGAAGCGGTCGTCGATTAAATCAGGTACTTAAACGAAACTCTGTCTATTTAATTTTAGCACTTCATGCATGCTTCTCTTCTACTCCTAATAATTCTATAACTGCATAAATGCATTCATATCATATTTAGACAAATAAACTGCCTCAATCAAATATGATTAAGCTCAAATACTCGGTTAATTAATAATCGTGGTATTAATGCTAAATCCGACAATATTAGCTAAAAAGCCTAGTTAATTAATAACTACGGTTTAATTGCCTTTATTTCGAACAGTCCGGCTTAAGTTCAATTAATCAATAATTGTGGCTAAAAAGCCTTAATCAATCAGGTTTTGGCAACAAATTGCCGACAATTAAATCAACCATATTTTGGCAACGAATTGCCCACGGTTCAATCAATTTTTGGCAAACAAATTGCCTATAAATTAGATTAACCACTGTCTAGCGACAAATCGCTTAAATCCGAATTCTTTGGCAAACAAATTGCCTAAATCAACTCATTTTGGCTAAAAGCCTTAAAATCAATCACTTTTGGCGACAATCGCCCAATCAACACTTTTGACAAACGAATTGCCTAAATCAACTCATTTTAGCTAAAAGCCTTAAAATCAATCAATTTTGGCGACAATCGCCCAAAACACTTTTGGCAAACGAATTGCCTAAATCAATTCATTTTGGCTAAAAGCCTTAAAATCAATCAATTTTGGCGACAATCGCCCAATCAACACTTTTGGCAAACGAATTGCCTAAATCAACTCATTTTGGCTAAAAGCCTTAAAATCAATCATTTTGGCGACAAATCGCCCGACAAAATCAATTTCGGCAATAATAAGCCCGAACATCAATTTTGGCAATAATAAGCCCAAATATCAACTTTGGCGACAAATCGCCCGACAACCATTTTTGGCACAAATGCCTTAAAACCAACATTTTTGGCGACGAACGCCTAATCGAATCAATCGATCCTTTGGCAAAATGCCTAAACAAACATGCACAAAGCATACACACACTCATGCATTAAGCATACACCTTCAAAGCCCTTCAAAGAAGGCCTATCGAACTACGTTGACTTTGATCTTCCATTCAAACGGAAGTACGTAGGCACGTTAGGGATTTAACCCCGAGCGGCAAGTCGAAATCACATAAACATTTTATTTGGTCCAATTATTTCATTTTACCCTACAAAGCATTCATCCATAGGTTAGTTTATCAGCATGACATAGTCTCGGGATCCACCTCGGGTTCGTAGACCATGCCTTAAACATTGGGTTAATTAATCTAGTAATTAGGTTAATTAAAATCAGAGTCACTTAGGATTTTTTCCTAGTTTACCCTAAAATAATTAAACAAGGTGGCGACTCATACATTCACGTGCATTTCTTCCCTTAGTCACATGCATTCACATGCATATGATATTTGGGGTAAGGGGTTCACAACTTGTGATGCTGAATCTTCTTTTGCTTCAGCAGGTCAGAAAATTCACTTTGAAAGTCGGACCCGTTATCAGTAATGATCTCGAATGGCGTTCCATACCGACAAAGGATGTTAGTACGAACGAACTGTGCTGCCTTCTTGGCATTCAAGACCGAATAGGAGGCTGCCTCAATCCACTTAGTGAAATAATCAACAGCGACTAGGATAAATTGGTGACCATTGGAAGCCTTTGGGTGGATTTTTCCGATCATGTCTATGCCCCAAGTTGCGAAAGGCCATGGTGAAGCAATAGGATTCAAATTGACCGGAGGCTGTCTTTGCAGCTTAGCAAAAACTTGACACTCATGGCACTTCTGCGCGTGCCTCACGCAGTCTGCATTCATGGTTGACCAGTAATAACCCAGGTTCACGATTTTCTGAGCCAAGGCTATCCCATGCATGTGTGGACCAGACTCCCCGTTATGTAAGGAATCCATGATGGTTTGAGCTTCTCCCTCATCAACGCACCTTAGGTGCAGGCCATTCCAACTTCTTTTATACAGAACTCCCCCAGTAAGAAAATATCCGGATGCTAACTGTCTCAATGTCCGTTGATCAGTCTTGGTGGATCCCTCCGGGTAGGCTTCATTCTGAAGATAATTCTGTATATCCCAATACCAGGGCTTGTCATCCACCAAATTCATGATATGTGCTGGCTGTTTCTGTAGCCGAACTGTCAGAGGTTGAATGACTTGGTCTCCCCCTACATTAACCATGGAGGCCAAAGTAGCCAGAGCATCAGCAAACTGATTTTTGGCTCGCGGCAAGTAGTGGAAGGATAAATCCTCAAATTGCTGAGCCAATTTGTCCAAGCGTTGTAGGTAAGGAACCAAATGCTCTTCCTTAATTTTCCATTTTCTCAAAGCTTGGGAGACTATTAAATTGGAATCCCCAAAAACCTTGAGGACCTTTATTTCCTTTTCTAGGGCTGCTTCTAACCCCTTTATGCAAGCTTCATACTCGGCTTCATTGTTGGTGCAGTCGAAATCTAATTTGACTGCGATTGGGACGTATTCTCCACAAGGAGTTTTGAATACGACTCCAACCCCATTTCCATGGTAGTTTGAAGCTCCATCGAAGTACATTTCCCAGACTTCACTTTCCAAGCTCAACAAGTCTTCATCAGGAAATTCTACCTCTGGCATTTGGTCTTTGACTGGTAATTCCGCTAATTGATCAG
Organism: Jatropha curcas; assembly: GCF_041381405.1. Classification (NCBI taxonomy): domain Eukaryota; kingdom Viridiplantae; phylum Streptophyta; class Magnoliopsida; order Malpighiales; family Euphorbiaceae; genus Jatropha; species Jatropha curcas. The sequence goes on from NC_143159.1 coordinate 16,258,394, forward strand.
CCAAGGCTCCGCCTTTCACTGCCTTTTGTTGTACAAATTTTAAATCATAGGCTGCGAGCACCGACACCCACTTAGCCATCTTACTGTCAAGAACCGGCCTCTCCATAAGGAATTTCAAGGGGTTCGATTCAGAAATAACGTATGTGGTGTAGGACGAGAGGCAGTGTTGCAGCTTTGTACAAGCCCAAACTAGAGCCAGACACAACTTCTCTATCTTATTATATTTTAGCTCGTAGTCTAGCATCCTTTTGCTGAGGTAATACACGGCATTTTCTACCCTTGTATCCTCTGCTTGTTGAGCTAGCATTGCACCCATCGCTTCTTCTGTCACTGATAGGTACAATAGCAAAGGCTTTCCTAGCCTTGGTGGCTGTAAAACTAGCGGGGATAACAGATATTGCTTGACTTGGTCAAAAGCTTTCTGACAATCTTCGTTCCATTTGATGGCTACTCCTTTCCTGAGTAATTTGAAAATCGGACCACAAGTGTCGGCCAATTGATTGATGAACCGGCTGATGTACGGTAGCCTTCCCAAGAAACCCCGAACTTCTTTTTCCATCTTTGGTGCTGGCATTTCCAGAATGGCTTTGGCTTTTGAAGGGTCAATCTCTATGCCCTTCCGACTGACCATATGCCCCAGAAATACTTCGGATGTAGCTCCAAATAGACATTTTGCCGAGTTGAGCTTTAAATTGTACTTTTGAAGTCTAAGGAAGAACTTCTCAAGTGCTGTTGTATGTTCTTCAGCTGTTTTTGATTTAACAACCATATCGTCCACATACACTTCTACTTCTTTGTGAATCATGTCATGGAAGATGGTCGTTGCCATTCTTTGATAGGTTGCCCCGGCATTTTTGAGCCCAAAAGGCATAATCCTGTAGCAGTAGGTTCCCCACTCCGTGATGAATGTCGTTTTCTCTTTATTTAGCAAATGCATCATTATTTGATTGTATCCGACAGCAAGATCGGTCAAGGAGACCATCTCGTGTCCAGCCATTCGGTCCACCAACAAGTCAATATGCGGCAGGGGGAAGTCGTCCTTCGGACATGCTTTATTCAAATCCTGGTAATCCACACACATTCTGACTTTGCCATCTTTCTTCGGCACCGGCACAATATTCGCTAACCACGTCGGGTAGGCAATGGGTTCTATGAACTTATTCTCCAGTTGCTCGGCTACTTCCTCCTTGATTTTCAAGGACCATTCTGTTTTCAGCCTTCTTAGCTTCTGTTTTACAGGCTTAGCCTCAAGGTATACTGGAATCTTGTGCACCGCTATTGCCGGGTCAATTCCCGTGATGTCACTTGCCTTCCACATGAAGCAATCGGCAAACTTCTTCAAGCATTCAATGACCTGTTCCCTGTTCACACAGTCAGATGCAATGTATGTATGTTCATTTTCTGCTTTGCCAATTATTATTTTTTCTTTTTCATTTTTTATTTCGTTTATTTGATTTTCATTATTTTTGCTTGGAAATGCTTGGAAAGATAGACACGCGGGGTAGCCAATAATTTGCAAGCTCTTATTGATTAGGACGGAATTGTCCTCAAAAATTACATCAAATTTGAAGTCTGGATTTTCTAAATCCGACACAGGCGACTCAGAACTGGAACTGGACTCTGACTCGGTTTCAGACTCGGGGTCAGACTCAGACTCAGTACAGGACTTGATTACAGACTTTGACTCTAGGTTTGACTCGGGAGGGGGTTTATCAGCAGCGCGCTCCTCCTCGGTATACCAGTTGGTGAGAGGCCCTTTATTCGGCTTGATCAGGCTCAACAAGTCTTGGTTCCCATCATTACTAGTAATAACTGCAACCTCGTCAAAGAGACTGGGCTGCATGAGATCTTCTATCTCCAGCTCGGTTATTGCCTCTTCAGACAAGTCATTCAAGTCTGGGACACAGATGTCATTCATTTCTAGGAATAGTTTGAAAGGATCGATCAATTCCTGGTCCGCAACGATAGCATTTATCCCGTGATTTGGTAAAGGATTAGTGCTAATGTTTGGCTTATTCCTTGGAATAATTGAACCGTTATCCACCAGGTCTTGGATGCGGTTCTTAAGCGTCCAGCACGCTTCAGTCTTGTGCCCGTTACCCTGATGATACTCATAGTATTCGTCAGCTCTGTAGTTCCTTGGTAATGGGTTGGGTGGCGGCCTTGCTTCTAAAGGTTTGATGTAGTTTGCCTTGAGAGCCTCTCGGAATACCAAAAGGATTGGCATCCCGAGATCAGTATATGTCCTTCTCGACTGACTGCCATTTCTCATATTTCCCACACGTAAAGGATTCATGGAGGTGATAGTTGCCACTTCGTGGACTTTGCTAGCTTGGCTAGGCTTCTTGTATTTTGAGGTTCCTGAGTCTTCTTTCAGTTGCCCCATTTGAATTAAATCCTCTACCTTCGTAGCAGTGGCAATAAGCAACTGAAACGTTGGTAGGTATTGAGTTTGTAGTTGTTGTTGGTAGACAGGCTGCAGGTTCTTTATAATTATGTCCACCTGTTCTTGCTCAGAAGGCCGGTTGATCATTTGGGCGGCCTTGGCCCTCCACCTCGTAAGGAACGAGGAAAAGGGTTCATTGTTCTTCTGTTTGGTGGTTTTCAGTTCCCTCCGAGTAACATCAACCTCCATATTATAGTGGTATTGCGTATTAAACGCATTGCAGATGTCTTCCCAGGTCTTCATTTTAGACCGGTCCAGGCTGACAAACCACCTCAAAGCAGCACCGGTGAGTGATCGTTGAAACAACTGAGCAAGGAGCTCGCTGTTTAGTCCGAACGGGTTTAGGGCATCCACATACATTTTCAGGTGCGTTTTGGGACAAGTGGTTCCATCAAACTTGTCCATGTTGGGCATTTTAAACTTTGTTGGCAGTCTTGCTTCGGGGAACAAGGACAAGGAGTCCATGTCCACCACTTCCTTGTGTATCTTGAGGGCAGTGATCGACCTTTCCAGGAGTTCTAGTTTTTCTCTCATTTTCTGAGCTTCCAGCTCAGAAGCAGTTCTGGAGGGCATGTCATCCAGGTTAAGGGCAGGGTTTGTCGGTTCAGCAGCAGGTCCCTGATTGGAGGTAGCAGGTCCACTTCCCCCAGCGGAAGCCCCATTTCCATTACCAATACCTAACTCAGCTATTAGGGCTGTTCTCTGGGCAGCTAATGCCTCATTCATTCTAGCCTCCATTCTGGCTTCCAGTTGTTCCATGAGATTTTGGATGTCAGCAAGTGATGCCATTTGGATTGCAGGTGAAGTTGGTGAAGCTGGTGAGGTTGGTGAAGCTGGTGAGGTTGGTGATAGCACTGTAGATGTGACTGGAACTTGGATAGGCACTCGAACAGTGGGTACCTGATAGGAGGATAAAGGTAGCTAGATTAGGATACAGTGGGTAGTATTCTGTATCAGGGTAGCTGAAGTAGATCGAATCTTTTGTCCAGTTGTGCATGACTAAAAAGAATATTTTGTGTTCTTTTTAATGTTCTTAATGAGGTGATATGTCATGAATGCACACAACATCACGTCATAATTCGTCTTAATGATATGATTCACATCATTGGGTGCATACAGCCCTAAAGGATAGGTTCTATAGGCTATGACACAAATAGAGAATTGGCTTATTAAGGGACCCTTGAACCTTGAGCATGGATATACCTAACCACATGTGAAACAAAGAGTTTCGCGTGGGTCCAACAGTATGCATACTCATGGGCCACCGCCAAAAGGATTAGGGATGGTTTGCGGTAACAGGGAGGACGCTTTGGCTGTCCGTCGACATAATCAAGGAGACTTGACGATCAGCGCTACTTGCTATCCAGACTTAGAAGTTTGAACAGAGAGAGAAGAAAGTCATTTGAAATTCGTTTTTTATGCAATGGAGAAAAAGATTCTCAATTCGTGCAAATAAATTAACAAATTTAAATGATTTAAAGTAAATTTCAATTAGGTCCAAATTCTCCTTATTAAGCATTCTTAAAGAAAGAATACTTAATCTTTGTTGGGGTACCCTGCTGTGAACCCCTCCCCCAAATATCAAGCATATGAATGCATGTGACTAAGGGCAGAAATGCACGTGAATGTATGAGTCGCCACCTTGTTTAATTATTTTAGGGTAAACTAGGAAAAAACCCTAAGTTGACTCCAATTTTAATTAACCTAAATACTAGATTAATTAACCCAATGTCTAAGGCATGGTCTACGAACCCGAGGTGGATCCCGAGACTATGTCATGCTGATGAACTAACCAAAAAATGAATGCTTTGCAAGGTAATTGGACCAATGGAATGTTTAAGTGATTTTGACTTGCCGCTCGGGGTTAAATCCCAAACGTGCCTACGTACTTCCGTTTGAATGGAAGATCAAAGTCAACGTAGTTCGATGGGCCTTTTTAAAAGGGCTTTGAATGGGTATGCTTTATGCATGGGTGTGTGTATGTTCGTGCATTTTTTTTAGGCATTTTGCCTGAAAATTGATTTGATTTGTTAGGCATTTGATGCCAAAAGTGTTGATTTAAGGCTTTTAGCCAAAAAGAATGATTTAGGCAATTTGTTGCCGAAAATTGATTGATTGGGCGTTTGTCGCCAAAATGCTTGATTTTAAGGCTTTTAGCCAAAAGATTGATTAATTTGAAGGCTTTTAGCCAAAAAGGTTGATTTAGGCAATTTGTTTGCCAAAAGATGATTATTTAGGCGATTGTCGCCAAAATTTATTCGAAGGCTTTTAGCCAAACAAGTTGATTAATTTAAGGCATTTTTGCCAAAGAATTGATTTAAGCGATTTGTCGCTAAAATGGTTAGTCTAATTTATAGGCAATTTGTTTGCCAAAAATTGACTAACTGAATTGTAATATAGGAAATTGATTGCCAAGAAAAAACGTGTTTGAATTAAGGCCTTTTAGTCACAATTATTGATTAATTGGACTTAAGCCGAATTTGATCGAAATAAAGGCAATTTCACCATAGTTATTTATTAACTAGGCTTTTAGCCAATATTGTCGGATTTAAGCTTAACACCACGATTATTGATTAACCGGGCATTTAGCCTAAATTTATTTAATTGACGCAGATTATTTGCCTAATAATGACGTGAATGCATTTATGCAATTGTAGAATTATTAGGAGTAGAAGAGAAGCATGCATGAAGTGCTAAAATTAAATAGGCGGAGTTTAGTTTACGTACCTGATTTAATCGACGGCCACTTCTTAACTCCAGGTTAAGCTCCTCGTTCAGGGAATATTAATTAATTTAATTTTAATGACCAATTAACAGAGCAAGAAGGCAATAAAGCTAAATAAAAAATGCAGAAAAGCAGTAAAGAATAGCAAGGAGCGTGGGGGAGAAGGAGCGTCCGTCAACACAGACTGAGTGCCTTGAAATGAGTGCCGGGGCCACTATTTATAGGCAGAAATGGATTGTTTCGGCGGCCTGGGCCGCTGGGTTCGGCGGCCTGGGCCGCCAGGCTCGGTGGCCTGGGCCACCGGAGGCCAGCGGCTTGGGTCGTCGGATTCCGGCGGCCGGGTACGGGAGGCCGGCGGCCGCCGCAGCAGGCAGCCACTGCAGCCGCTATCGCCGGCGGCTGCCGCCGCCGGTGAGAGCGGCTACCGCCGCCGTGAAGGGGGGCCGCCGCCGCCGCAGCGGCCAGCGCACTTTTTAGTTTTACGTTCCGGAGGCTTTCCCGGGAGTTCCGGACCTCCAAAAAATATTCTAGGACCAGTTTCGCGATCCTCGCGACGTCCCGGACGTTTTAAGTATCCTTTTGGCATACCTCCGGTAAATTTCCAAAATGGCCTCTGGTCCGGCCGAACTGTTTGCAGTCCGGGAAAACTGGTTTTTTGAGCCTCAAAATTTGAGTATTCGCAGTTGCCCCTCCACTGGCTATCATAAAAATGATTTATGAGAGCCAGTGGCTATCTGAAGGAGCAAATTTTGAGGATAGGCAGAGGAGGAAACCCTGCCGTTGGTTTTTTCTTTGAAATGAAATGATCAAATGCATGGATTTATGTTTGCAACTTAAAGATGTTTTTGCCTCTTTGAGGACTTAAAAAGAAATTTTGCCTCTTAGAGGACTTGAAAAAGATGTTTTCCCCTTAATGAGGGCTTGAAAAGAGATTTTGCCTCTTAGAGGACTTGGGAAGATGTTTTGCCTCTTAATGAGGGCTTGAAAAGAGATTTTGCCTCTTAGAGGACTTTAAAAGATGTTTTGCCTCTTAATGAGGGCTTGAAAAGAGATTTGTTTTATTTTTGTTTTTTCCTTTGAGAACCAAGGGTCCACCTAAAGTCGAAATGATCAAATGGCTTGGTTTTGGATGAAAAATGGTTGGTTATTGGTTAGGGTTTCACCCTAGGTTTTATGTAAAAAAAAAAAGGTTAACCATTAACCGGGTTCTACCCTGGGTTTGTGTAAAAGAGATTGACGATGGTTGGGTTTCACCCTGGGTTGTGTATGTTTTTTTTTATAACATTTGCCCCTGAATCCGACTTGGAGGATTTTGCCCCCTGCTTGAGAGAATTGATGCCCTTATTAGCTGAAATAGAATTTCTTCTTAACGAAAGACTAAAAAATCCGTGATTACTTCTGTGATGGGAGAATGGTGAAGGTTCTTATCACTTCTTGCCCCCAGAATGGTGCTGACCATGGAATACTTCAAAACATTGGTGTTGAACTTGTCCAATCGATTAAGGAATCAAAGAGAACAAGGCCACTTATATGACTCGAAGAAACGGACAATGTGGATGACATCGCTCGTCTGAAGGGATCGAAGAAACGATGGTCCGAGTGGAGACGATGTATTAAAGAATTACCTCTCAATGCTTATGTTTGACACATTTTTTTTAGGGTTGTTTTGGAAATCCCGGGGATTGAATTGACATTTTCCTCTCTCTCTTTTTTTTTTTTCGAGGAATGACTCAAAGAGTGACGCTTTCAAAATGAACTTTTGAGAATGACTAGATTTTTGTGACTCGTTGTGGAATGACCACTGGTGATGGAGACTTGATTTTAGAGACTCATTGGAGACTCGATTTAGAGACTCAAATTTTTCTTGTAGTGAATTTTGACTCGAAGGAATTCAGTGATTCCTGGAAAAAATGATTTATATACTCCCAAGGAGACCCTTGAAAGGGATTTTTTTTTTTTATTTTAAGGACATACTTTGCTGTTTATCCTACGAAAAATGGACTCTCTAAAAGAATTCATGAAAGCACTTTTATTTCTTTCTTTTTTTTTTTTTTTTGCCTTAACTTTTTCCTAGTAGCCGCCCTTTCGGGTTTTCGACTCTAGCAGGCTCTTTGCCCTAACTTTTGCCTAGACCGCCCTTTCAGGTTTTTAGCCTAGCGGGCTCAATTCTTGCCTGAAGCCGTCCTTTCGGGTTTTCAACTCCAGCTTTTATTTTTCTTTTCTTCTCTTTTTTTTATTTTTTTTATATTGGCAAAGAGAGAATGCTTTTTATGATGCAAACTTATGTTTGTGACCGTGCCTTTGCGGCTGCCTACGTATCTCCAAGAACTCTTCGGGGGATGGGGAGAATTAGGTCTTTCGTAGTTCCTTCCGGGATGCAAACTTCGTGCTTAGCTGGTGTGGAATTCATCTCCGACTTGATGTTAGCGCGGAATTCCTTTCCGTCTTGGTGCGGAATTTATTTCCAACTTGCTGTTGGGGCAAAATTCAATTCCGACTTAATGCTGATTGTGGAATTCATTTTCGATTTGATTTCTTCGGGATTCCTTCCCGACTTGATATTAATACAGAATTCATTTCTGACTTGATTTCTTCGCGGGATTTCTTCCCGGCTTGATGTCTTTGCGGGATTCCTTCCCGACTAGATGTCTTTGCGGGATTCCTTCCCGGCTTGATGTTGATGCAGAATTCATTTCTGGCTTGATGTCTTTATGGGATTCATTCCCGACTGGATGTCTTTGCGGGATTCATTCCCGACTGGATGTCTTTGCGGGATTCCTTCCCGACTTGATGTTGATGCAGAATTCATTTCTGACTTGATTTCTTCGCGGGATTTCTTCCCGGCTTGATGTCTTTACGGGATTCATTCCCGACTTTGATGATGTTGAATCAACTTATTGACTCGAGCTCGTATGATAGTGATGACCCTAGGCGAATCTGACTTTGTTGTTGTAGTGGTTTTACTACTGGTTGACTGAAATATGACTTGTATTCATCACAAAGAGTTTTGAATGCCCACATTGTGGTGGTAGCTTGAGTGGCTTGAGTGTTGAAGAAGCTTTTATGCTTTGAGTTTGTGGCTTCGCCTTGTTTGAATTCTTGAGGTTAATTTGATTCCTTTTCTTGAACTTTATCTTCCTCTGAATTTGAAACTTATTTCCTCAATGGTTCTCCTCTCCATAAGGAATTTTGAGGAGACTTTTCCTTTTCCTTGTTTTGAGAAATGATCCTTGTTTATAAGGACACTTGTACTTGTGCCATGCTTGGCGCTTGATTTTCAAAGGAGTTTGTTGTCATCCAATTTGTGGAAATGACTGCTTCTTTTAACTTGCTTTTTCGAAATGTGAGCAGTCGCTTGGTCTTTGTCCTTATGGCTGAAATGATTTGTCATCTACCCTTGATGGGCTTGAATTTAACGGAGAGCTTGTAGTTGACCCGTTTTTGACAACTTGATTTCCTGTAGCTTTGTCCTTGATTTCTTTCTTTTGTGCAGAAGTTCCTTTTGACCCATTTTTTTCTTTTGCTTTGTTTGCTTTCTTTTGACCAGAGGTTCCTTTTGTCCCGTTTTTCCTTTTGCTTGCTTAGAAGCAGCCTCTCCATAAAGAATTTCGAGGCAACTTGATTCTGAGATGACTTGAGTAGTGCATTGATAGCATTGCGACTTCGTGCAGACCCAACCCAATTCCAAACATAACTTCTTTATTATGTTGCTTTTAAGTTCAAAATTCAGACACCTCTCTGTCGGAGCATCTTCCATTCCTGGGTTTTCGGAGAAACCATTCTGGCCCTAACCCCTTCAATCGGCTTTGCCTCGGTACTGTTTGAAGTCTTGCGTATCCTTTGCTGGATCCTTTCCATGATTACCCTTCAAAACTTCCCCTTTGATGGTGCTTCTTAGGATGCCCCTAACTTTGATTGATGCAGAGCAAATGAATGCATTTTTCTTTGCCAATTTTTATTATCTTTTTTTTTCATCATTTTTTTTATTATTTATTATTATTTTTTTTTTCGATTTTTTTTGTGCTTTCACAGGAAAAGATAGGGAAAGAGTATAAACATGATTGGAACGTAAACTGATCCCTTTTTATTGATAAGACAAAATTTGTGTACAAAAGACACTTAGATTTACAAATGAAAACTTGAATGGAGATGAAAATGAAAAGAAAAAAACTAGACCCTAAAAGATAGACTCTAGGTGGACTGTGATGGACTAGGATTGGATTGACTGTAGTGACTTTGTTCTTCTCGATGCTTAAATCGATCAGACAGGTTGTTGTTGGTCTTGAACAATTCCTTTGTTCTTTTGGAGGTTTGATCTCAACCTTCTCAGACACAAACTTCATTCATTTCTAAGAAAAGTTCGAAAGGATCGAAAGATTCTTGTTCAGCAATTCTTTTTGCGTTAATCCCATGGTTAGGCAAGGGATTGGTTGATATTCAGCTTGCTCTTGGGGATGATGGACCCATTGTCAACCAGGTCTTGTAGGCGGTTTTTCAAAGCCCAGCATGATTCTGCTTCTTGTATGAGTCTTGTTTGAGTTGACCCAACTGGATTAAGTCTTCCACCTTAGTTGCAGTCGCAATGAGCGATTGGAACGTAGGCAAGTACTGTGTTTGAAGTTGTGACTGGTAGACAGGCAGTAAATTCTTGATTATTATGTCAACTTGTTCCTGTTCAGAGGGTCGGTTGATCATTTGAGCAGCTTTGGCTCTCCACCTCGAAAGGAACGAGGAGAAGGGCTCATTGTTCTTTTGTTTAGTGGTTTCCAGCTCTCTCCGGGTAACATCCACTTCAATATTATAATGGTACTGTGTGTTGAAAGCATTGCATATGTCCTCCCAATTTTTCATTTTGGAACGATCCAAGCTCACAAACCATCTTAATGCAGCACCAGTCAAAGATTGCTGAAACAACTGAGCAAGGAGCTCGCTGTTCAGGCCAAACGGGTTGAGGGCACCCACATACATTTTCAGGTGCATTTTGGGACAAGTGGTTCCGTCGAACTTGTCCATGTTAGGCATCTTGAATTTTGTAAGTAATCTTGCTTCGGGGAACAAGGACAAGGAGTCCATGTCCACCACTTCCTTATGTGTCTTGAGGGCAGTAATAGACTTTTCCAACAATTCCAGCTTCTCTCTCATTTTTTGAGCTTCCAGCTCAGAAGCAGTTCCAGAGGGCATGTCATCCAGGGCAGGGTTTGAGGACGTCGGTGCAGCGCCGGGTCCCTGATTGGAGGCAGCAGGTCCGCTTCCCCCGGCTGAAGCTCCATTTCCATTACCACCACCTAGTTCAGCTATTAGGGCAGTCCTTTGGGCGGCCAATGCCTCATTCATTCTAACCTCCATTTTGGCCTCCAGTTGTTCAATGAGGTTTTGGATGTCAGATAGTGATGCCATTGGTGCAGTCGGGGTTGTTGGACTTGTGGGTGAGAGCTCAGTTGGTGTTTCGGGTACAGGTGGTCTTTGAAGGGGTACCTGTGAAAGGACATAGTCAAAACGATTAGACTATCCTACATAAAGGTGTTTTCATAGGGTATGTGAGATAGTGTGAGGCAGGGTAGTGTATGGGTAAGGTATTTGGACTTGACCCTTGTGATGTGGGGTGGTATGACCAAACAATGTAGGGTAGTGTTGGTATAGGGAAGAATGACTTGACCCTGTGAGATGGGACGGTTTGACCCTGTGTGGTAGGGTAATGTTGGTATGCTAGGACATCTAGGATAGGACCCAATGGGATGTGATATGTAAGGTAGAGTGCTTAGGGCTGGACACCTCGACTTTTCGAAAGGCCCTAAGTTCTCAAAAAAAAAAATTTTTTTTTTGTGGGCCTTAGGTGCCAAAATGTGAATTTTTGGGCCTAAGGACCAAAATGTAATTTTCCAGGTCTCAGAGACCAAAATGTAATTTTTCAGGTCTCAGGGACAAAAATGTAATTTTTCAGGTCTCAGGGACCAAAATGTGATTTTTCAGCTTTGAAATGGAATGTTTTTTTTTTTTTGTGAAGTATGGAATGAATGCGTGAATGCGCACAACATCACAACATAATTCATTTTAATGGAATGATTCAGCATCATTGGGTGCATACAGCCCTAAAGGATAGGTTCTATAGGCTATGACACAAATAGAGGATTGGCTTATTAAGGGACCCTTGAACCTTGATCATGGATATACCTAACCACATGTGAAACAAAGAGTTTCGCGTGGGTCCAACAATACGCATACTCATGGGCCACCCCCAAAAGGATTAGGGATGGTTTGCGGTAACAGGGAGGATGCTTTGGCTGTCCGTCGACATAATCAAGGAGACCTGCCGATCAGTGCTACTTGCTATCCAGACTCAGAAGTTTGAACAGAGAGAGAAGAAATTCATTTGAAATTCATTTTTTTTATGCAATGGAGAAAAAGATTCTCAATCGTGCAAATAAATCAACAAATTTAAATGATTTAAAGTAAATTTCAATTAGGTCTAAACTTTCCTTATTAAGCATTCTTAAAGAAAGAATACTTAATCTTTGTTGGGATACCCTGCAAAACAAAGCATAGTAAAATAATACCCTAAAGAAGGGCAGGTTAGTTTACACAACAATTGTGGTCCACTTTATGTAAAACGATTACATAATTCCCCAGCGGAGTCGCCGAACTGTGAACCCCTCCCCCAAATATCAAAGCATATGAATGCATGCGACTAAGGGCAGAAATGCACGTGAATGTATGAGTCGCCACCTTGTTTAATTATTTTAGGGTAAACTAGGAAAAAACCTTAAGTTGACTCCAATTTTAATTAACCTAAATACTAGATTAATTAACCCAATGTCTAAGGCATGGTCTACGAACCCGAGGTGGATCCCGAGACTATGTCATGCTGATGAACTAACCAAAAAATGAATGCTTTGCAAGGTAATTGGACCAATGGAATGTTTAAGTGATTTCGACTTGCCGCTCGGGGTTAAATCCCAAACGTGCCTACGTACTTCCGTTTGAATAGAAGATCAAAGTCAACGTAGTTCGATGGGCCTTTTTAAAAGGGCTTTGAATGGGTATGCTTTATGCATGGGTGTGTGTATGCTTCGTGCATTTTGTTTAGGCATTTTGCCTGAAAATTGATTTGATTTGTTAGGCATTTGATGCCAAAAGTGTTGATTTAAGGCTTTTAGCCAAAAAGAATGATTTAGGCAATTTGTTGCCGAAAATTGATTGATTGGGCGTTTGTCGCCAAAATGCTTGATTTTAATGCTTTTAGCCAAAAGATTGATTAATTTGAAGGCTTTTAGCCAAAAAGGTTGATTTAGGCAATTTGTTTGCTAAAAGATGATTATTTAGGCGATTGTCGCCAAAATTTATTCGAAGGCTTTTAGCCAAACAAGTTGATTAATTTAAGGCATTTTTGCCAAAGAATTGATTTAAGCGATTTGTCGCTAAAATGGTTAGTCTAATTTATAGGCAATTTGTTTGCCAAAAATTGACTAACTGAATTGTAATATAGGCAATTGATTGCCAAGAAAAAACGTGTTTGAATTAAGGCCTTTTAGTCACAATTATTGATTAATTGGACTTAAGCCGAAGTTGTTCGAAATAAAGGCAATTTCACCACCATAGTTATTGATTAACTAGGCTTTTAGCCAATATTGTCGGATTTAAGCTTAACACCACGATTATTGATTAACCGGGCATTTAGCCTAAATTTATTTAATTGAGGCAGTTTATTTGCCTAATAATGACGTGAATGCATTTATGCAATTGTAGAATTATTAGGAGTAGAAGAGAAGCATGCATGAAGTGCTAAAATTAAATAGGCGGAGTTTAAATTACGTACCTGATTTAATCGATGGCCACTTCTTAACTCCAGGTTAAGCTCCTCGTTAAGGGAATATTAATTAATTTAATTTTAATGACCAATTAATAGAGTAAGAAAGCAATAAAGCTAAATAAAAAATGCAGAAAAGCAGTAAAGAATCGCAAGGAGCGTGGGGGAGAAGGAGCGTCCGTCAACACAGACTGAGTGCCTTGAAATGAGTGTCGGGGCCACTATTTATAGGCAGAAACGGACTGTTTCGGCGGCCTGGGCCGCCGGAGGCCAGCGGCCTGGGTCGCCAGATTCCCGCGGCCGGGTACGGGAGGCTGGGGTCGTCGTGTCCAGCGGCCGCCGTCGCCGGTGAGGGCGGCCGCAGCCGCTGGCGAGAGCGGCTACCGCCGCCGGCGCACTTTCTAGTTTTACGTTCCAAAGGCTTTCCCGGGAGTTCCGGACCTCCAAAAAATATTCTGGGACCAGTTCCGCGATCCTTGCGACGTCCCGGACGTTTTAAGTACCATATTGGCATACCTCTGGTAAATTTCCAAAATGGCCTCTAGTCTGGCCGAACTGTTTGCAGTCCGGGAAAACTGGTTTTTTGAGCCTCAAAATTTGAGTATTCACACCTGCAAAACAAAGCATAGTAAACTAATACCCTGAAGAAGGGCAGGTTAGTTGATGCAGCAATTGTAGTCCACTTTATGCAAAATGATTACATAAGGTCCCCAGCGGAGTCGCCAAACTGTGAACCCCTCCCCCGAAAATAGGCATATAAATGCATATGACTAAGGGCAGAAATGCACGTGAATGTGTGAGTCGCCACCTTGTTTAATTATTTTAGGGTAAACTAGGAAAAACCCTAAGTTGACTCCAATTTTAATTAACCTAATTGCTTTGCAGGGTAAATGATGTAATTGGACCAATGAAATGTTTAAGTGATTTCGACTTGTCGCTCGGGGTTAAATCCCGAACGTGTCTACGTACTTCTTTTGAATGGAAGATCAAAGTCGACGTAGTTCGATAGGCCTTTTTAAAAGGGCTTTGAATGGGTATGCTTAATGCATGGGTGTGTGTATGCTTTGTGCATTTTTGTTTAGGCATTTTGCCAAAGAATTGATTGATTTGATTAGGCGTTTGTCGCCAAAAGTGTTGATTTAAGGCTTTTAGCCAAAAAGATTGATTTAGGCAATTTGTTGCCAAAAATTGATGTGATTTAGGCGATTGTCGCCAAATTTGATTATTTGAAGGCTTTTAGCCAAAATGAGTTGATTTAGGCAGTTTGTTTGCCAAAAGGTGTTGATTGGGCGATTGTCGCCAAAATGAGTGATTTAAGGCTTTTAGCCAAAAAATTGATTAATTCAAGGCATTTTGCCAAAGCTTCGATTTAAGCGATTTGTCGCTAAAAATGATTAATCTACTTATAGGCAATTTGTTTGCCAAAAGTGATCAATTGAATTGCAATATAGGCAATTTATTGCCAAAAAAATGTGTTTAATTAAGGCTGTTTAACCATAATTATTGATTAATTGGACTTAAGCCGGACTGTTCGAAATAAATGCGATTATACCATAGTCATTAATTGACTAGATACTTTAGCCAATATTGTCGGATTTAGGCTTTAACACCACGATTATTAGTTAACCGGGCATTTAAGCTTAATCATATTTAATTAAGGCAGTTTATTTGCCAAATTGATGATGTGAATGCATTTATGCAGCAGTTTAATTCAGAATTGGAGTAGAAGAGAATATGCAGAAAATGCTGGAATTAAATGAGCAGGGTTTTGTTATTACCTGAGTTAATCGGTAGCCGCTTCTTAGCTTCAGCTTGAAAACTCCAGATTAAGCTCCTCGTTTGGGGAATATTGATTAGAATTAATTTAATTTAAGTGGCCAAATATCACAACAGCAGAGTAATAAAAGCCTACACTAAATGCAGAAAAGCAGTAAAAGAACCGCAAGGAGCGTAGGGGAGAAGAGAGCGTCCGTCAACACAGACTGAGTGAGTAAAAAAGGTGAACCGGGGCTGTATTTATAGGGAAAACCCGGGCTGGAGGGCAGTAGCTGCCGCCGTCCACGGCAGCCGCTGCCACCCTATCCTGTCCACTCGCTAGTCTTACGTTCTGACTGCTTTTTCGGGAGTTCCATACCTCCAAAAAATATTCCGGGACCAATTCCGTGATCCTCGTAATTTTCTGGACGTTTTAAGTACCATATTGGCATACTTTCGGTGAACTTTCCGAATGGCCTCCGGTCCGGTCGGACTGTTTGCAGTCCGAGAAAACAGGCTTTTTGAGCCTCAAAATTTGAGTATTCATAGTACTACAGTAGTGATGAGGATGTAAACGAAGTGGGCATTTAGAGTTTGACCCGCAGCGGTCGAGTGTACAACCCGGACAACAATTCCCATGCCAAAGGAAAAGGAGTTATCAGCAATGGGACAGGAAAGAAAGTAACAGATAAGTGTGAAGAACAGCCCAAGGAAAAGAAGAAGGCTACTGAAGTGGGTGAAAGTAGTCAAAACAAAATACCAAGTGGCGTAACAGCAAGTTCAGTACTGAGTCAGCTACAGAGGACTAAGGCTGACATCTCACTATGGGATTTACTGATAGCCTCAAAGGAGCACAAAGAATCTTTGTTAGATGCTATGACGTTTGTTAGGGTTCCTGCCAGAATCCAGAGCGTGGATATGATCAATGTGCTACAGCGCAGGATTGGTGAGATCACCTTCTTTGATTCTGATCTTCCTCCGAAAGGTAGGAATCACTTCAAACCTCTGTACATCCAGGTTGTTGTTAATGGGCGAGAAACCCGCAATGTGATGGTGGATAACGGGTCGGCATTGTGCGTATGCCCACTGAAAATGCTGTCCAAATTTAAGATTGAGGAGTCGGAACTTGAGCCGTCTAACATGGTAGTTAAAGCCTATGACAACACCATGCGTAATGCTAGGGGAACTTTTAGGGCAAAGATTTCGACAGGGACTATAGAAAGTTGGGTTGATATAGTGGTCTTGGACATTTTGGCCAATTATGCTCTACTGTTGGGAAGGCCATGGCTTCATCCTCTGGGTGCAATTCCTTCCACATTGCACAGAAAAGTTAAGGTTCCTTGGGGCACTGATGTGGTAACTATCAATGCGCAAGAAGATCTGAATGTGGCGACTGTGGAAGGTTTAGAGGCGGCCGTGCCTTTATCTGGTTTTCAGGTGGCTGTGATTGATGATGCTGTAATCACTGAAAACAAAAGTGCGGTCAACAGGATGAGCCCTTTTTCTCATAAAATGATGAAAAAGATGCAATGGAAATATGGTAAGGGGCTAGGCCGAGATTTACAGGGAAGGTTTGAACTTGTGCCATCATCACATGGTCAGCAAGGTCGACACAGACTGGGGTACTCAGAGAATAGAAAGAAAGAGAAATTTGAAGTCCAGTCTCCAATAAAAGAGCTAGGACTGAATAAGATTTTTTGTATCCCAGAGGCTTCAGGGGAATTTCAAAGCAGAGGAAAGACATATCCTGGTCTGGAGATCTTCATGACAGATTTTGATGAGCAGCTAATCAAGTCTCCAGAGCCTTCCTTTGAGCAATTGGTAGAGGACACCCAGTTCATGGTTGGCATGGTTCAAACAGGCAGTGGCATAGAATGGTCACAGAAGATACCTGAATTTGAAGATTTCCTTGGGATTGTGGACGAAGCTTCAAGAATGGCGCAGGAACAGAAGTCTAAGGCAAGGATCCTCCAGTCAATACTAGCAGCTGAAGATGTTGAAGAAGCTGAGAGGAAGATGATGAAGATGACAGAGCATGAAGAGGCGAAAGAAAAAGCTGCCCTAGAAGCAAAGGATGCTCCAGATGCTGATGAAGTGGTTCAAGCCATAAAGGACAGCTGCGATGAATGTATTGAACAAGTCATTAATCCTGTTTTTTGTTTTTCTAATTATTGTTTTGAGAACGATTTGGATGGTTCCCCATTATTATTTCAATCAATGGAAGTGAATTTTGCTTACTTGTTTTCTTATTTTCTTGATTGTCACGTTCATGGCATTGATTATACCACACGCATATTTGACATAAATGCATTGCATCATTTTGCATTTAACCTAAGCACCACCGAAGATCCCAAAATAATCGAAATCGGATCAGACTTTAAGCATGAACTCAGACAGGATCTCCAAGAATGTATCCAGAGGAATTCAGAGGTCTTTGCTTGGAGCCATGCCGATATGCCAGGGATCGACAGACCAATTGCAAAACATTTCATCCCTACCGATCCGAATAGTAAGCCAGTAAAGCAAAAAAGGAGACAGGTCAGACCAGAATGGCAAGACAAGATCAAGGCAGAAGTCCAAAATCAACTAGATGCAGGTTTCTTGGAAGTAGTACATTACCCTGAATGGTTAGCGAACATAGTCCCTATACTTAAAAAGGATGGGAGACTAAGGGTCTGTGTTGACTACAGGGACCTAAACAAAGCCTCGCCCAAAGATGACTTCCCACTTCCACACATAGATGTTTTGATAGATAGTGCTGCTGGCATGGGATGTTATTCTATTATGGACGGATTCTCCGGGTACAACCAAATCTTGATGGCTTTAGTTGACAAGCATAAGACTGCCTTTACTACTGATTTTGGGACTTTCTGCTATAGGGTAATGCCATTCGGATTAAAGACCGCCGGGGCAACATATCAGAGGATGGCGACAACGTTATTTCATGACATGATCCACAATGGATTGGAGGTATATGTGGACGATATGGTGATCATGACAAAAACGCAGGAAGAACACACGGAGATGCTGGAAAGGTTCTTCGCACGGGTCAAACAGTACAACTTAAGACTCAATCCCAAAAAGTGCGTATTTGGAGTAACGAAAGGGAAGTTGTTAGGTTTTGTTGTAGGACCTAACGAGATTGAGGTTGACCCAAACAAAATAAAAGCCATTCAGGATATGGAATCGCCAAGAACAGAACGTCAGGTGAGAAGCTTCTTGGGAAAAATCCAGTATATCAGTAGGATTATTTATAGGTTATCCATCACGTGCGTTCCGATCTTCAAGCTGGTTAAGAAGAATCAACCAGTTAGATGGAACGAAGACTGCCAGAAAGCCTTTGATCATATAAAGAAGTACTTGATGAATCCACCAGTGTTGAGTTCGCCTAGACCGGGAGAACCTCTGATCCTGTACTTGTCTATAGAGGATGTAGGAGTTGGAGCTATGTTGGCATAGCCGGATGCTGCTGGAGTAGAAAAGGCCATCTATTACATCAGCAAGAAATTACTGCCTATCGAGGAGAAGTATAAGTTGGTAGAGAAAACGTGTATGGCAGTGGTGTGATCGATAAAGAAATTGAGGCCTTACTTTGATTCCTTCAGGGTCACTTTCGTTTCTAAAATTGATCCTATAAAGTATCTTCAGAGAACACCTACTCTAGAAGGATGACTGTCCAAATGGCTAATTCAGATGTCCAGTGTAGATGCAGAGTTTATCACAAAGAAGACGGTCAAAGGTCGAGTTGTGGCAGAATTCCTGGCTGAAAATCCCGTTGCAGATGATGAATCATGGGAATTGAAATTTCTTGATGAACATTTGTTGTGTGTTGAAACAGGGGTTTGGAAATTATACTTTGATGGGTCAGCCAATAGAAACAGAGTTGGAGCTGGTATCGTGATAGAAGCACCCAATGGCGAGGTCACAACAATGTGCAAAAGATTGTTGTTCCCAGTCACCAACAATATGGCCAAATATGAAGCGTGTATCATGGGAATGGAGGCTCTTCTTGCATCAGGTGCTAAGGAAGTCGAGGTGATAGGAGATTCACTGTTGGTTATCGAACATGCTAACAAGAGGTGGAAAGTGGAGGAAGAAAGGTTGAAGCCCTATGTTGAGTACTTGTTAAAGAAAGCGGCGCTCTTCGACACGATCACTTTCACTCACGTAGGAAGAATTCATAACAGAATCCCAGATGCTTTGGCAAACCTGGCGTCAGCTTGGCAGGATTTGAGTAAAGTCCCAAAGAAGCCATTTATCATTACCGCAGCAAATATCCCAAGCTATGAAGCACATTTTATGAATCAGGTTGAGTTAGAGGAAGAACCCTAGTTTACGGATATTCTGCGGTACATGAAAGATGGAACCTTTTTTGATGATGCCACAAAGGAAGACCATTCAGTTCTAAGAAAAATGGCTTTGAATTATGTCCTAGCCGATGGTGAACTATATAGAAGGACCTGGGATAGAATGCTGCTAAGATGTGTAGGTAAGAAGGAAGGAGAAGAAATAATGAAGAAAATCCATGAGGGAGTTTGCGGTACTCATTTGAGTGGCATGAGTTTGGCCAGAAAAATCATGAGGCAAGGCTATTTTTGGGTGCAGATGGAAGGTGATTGTGTCAACTATGTTTGCTATTGTAAAGCCTGCCAGTACCACGACAACAAAAACCACTTGCCTGCTGCTGAACTTCATCCAACAACTCCTTCTTGGCCTTTTTCAGCATGGGGTATAGACATCATCGGCAAGATCACGCCAGCAGCATCGAATGGTCATCAGTATATTTTGGTTGCAGTAGACTACTTTTCTAGGTGGATCGAAGCTCAATCCTACAAAACTTTGACCGCCAAACAAGTGGCTCGATTCATTGAACAGAATATTTTCTGTCGCTATGGTGTTCCCCATCACATAGTTACAGACAATGGTTCTCATTTTCAAGTAGACGTCGGCCAGTTGCTATATAGATATAAGGTTGAGCATCATCATTCTTCTCCTTATCGACCTCAAGCTAATGGTGCAGTGGAAGCCGCAAATAAGGAGATTAAGAGAATCCTGTCCAAGATGTGCGAGAAGTATAGAAGCTGGGCCGAGAAACTTTCTTTCGCGCTCTGGGGGCATCGCACTACATTCAAGTCAGTGAATGGAGCTTCTCCTTTCGAACTTGTATATGGGATGGAGGCAGTGTTACCTATAGAGCTTGAAAAGAAGTCTCTCAGGGTTCTTGTGGAAGCTAGTCTGACCGAAGAAGAATGGGTCAAGAAAAGGTATGAGGATCTGGCGCTTTTAGATGGTAGAAGATTGAACGCCAGATTCCAGGGTCAGATGAGAAAGAGAAGGATTGCTCATTTCTACAACAAGCGGGTACACCTAAGGGCTTTGAAAAATGGAGATTTAGTATTGATCAGATTGTTGGACCATGAATCCTAGAGTCATCCTAGAGGGAAATTCAGACCCAACTGGCATGGACCATTCAGAATTCAGAAGCTATTAGCTAAAGGTGCCGCTGAATTGATCACTATGGAAGGGAAGCCTGTCAATCGGATTGTTAATCAAGACCAATATAAAGGTTCTATGTCTGAAATGATGATTCCGATTAAAAAAAAAAAGAAGAAGAAAAAAAGGGGGCTAGGTTGAAAACCCGAAAGGGCGACCTAGGTAAGAAATGAGCTCGCTAGGTTGAAAACCCGTAAAGGGCGGCCTAGGCAAAAGTTAGAGCATAAAGATATAAAACAAATAAAACTTTCGGGATTAACGCGTGGTGCTTAGTTTAAATACAAAATCTATGCCATGCGTTCGTGACATGTTTGTGACTGGTTGCTCAATGTCATCAACTTGACTAGAAGGAGAATAGGTAAATGAGTAGTTAGAATGAATGACCATTGTATTAAAATAGTTTTTCTTTACTTCTGTGTAATGTTGAAAGAAGTAAGATTAATAAAGAGATGGAATTTCAAATTTCTCTTCCTTTTTGTTTCGGGGATATGATTAAAGAATGCAAGACCTTCCTCTCTACTTATTTGATCAAGACTTGCTCATCTATTTTGAAAGTGTCCTAGCTGCTGGTCCTGCCTGAATAATGAATTCCTTTTAAAAAAATGGGTCAGGAGAACAAATGCCATTTTCTCAGTAATTTCCTTGGAAAGATCGAAAAAACCATGGATAAAACCTTAGCACTCATTAGGTTCATGCATACATAAAGGAGTTGCATATGTTATTTTTGTTTGATTACTGCAGGTAATAAAAATTGTCATCCCATCGTTTTATGTCCAAATGTAAGCTTCTGTCTTTAGTCAAAAAGTTCACTTTTATGTGCTTTCATTTCTTAACCCAAGGGTAGGAGGCCCAAGTGCTAACCCGGCAAATCATTTCGAAAGAAAAGATCTATTGCCTTCTGTTACCTCTATGTGCAGAAAGTAGGAATTAATAAAGACAGAACTATCAGAGTCATTCATTGAAAAAAGAGGGGGGGATACATTAATTGGAGCTCCGGACCCCGGAATACAGGAAACTGAAAAAAAAAAAAAGAGAAGCAATAGCAACAACATGTATTCCAGTGGGTGAATCATCAAACACCAATCCTTTCAAAACATAGTATCATCACTGGGAGTAAAACCAGTCAACATACTCGAGTGTCACGGTGTCTTGCATCACCCCTTGACCCAGGTACCAGGTGTTTTGGTTCCGCCAACGGTTAGCTAAATTGGTCAACAAACTCTACGTCATGGGACCACTTTCAAAGTCATGGATTTTGGGAATGCGCTGTACAATACCGTACTGACGGTTGATCCTGTCTGGGAAATAGGCCATGGAACAGTCAAGACTGGTGTATAACACATAATTGAGGTTCATGCTCCCAGCAGTGACCAGTCTTATTCTCCACCAAGGACAAGTCCACCGAATCACGGGGTTATCTCCAAAATCAAATTGTCCTCGGGAGCGAGGCTGAAAGTTGGCGGGGCCATAGGTTGGAATCAAACGAGCTGGGACTGGAGGAATCAGGCTTAGCTTATCTAGAGCCCAGGCTTGCAACAACATCGGGCAACCTCGATGGTGAACATTGAAGTTGGTGACATGAAGGGCAATATCCCTAACCCAGCACATTGTCTCTCCCATGATCATCATAAAGACGGTGAGACGATACACCTGCATGTCACGAACAACGGTTAGCAATCGGAAATCTCCAATTCCAGGTTGGCGATTCTTCATGGCATACATATTCAGCAACAGGAAACAACAAGCGCGAACCCAAGAGGGGCTCGCATCCATGGACAGAACCCTATTCAGAAAAGGCTCTAAGGGAAGGCCTTCATCCGAGTCTATACCGTCAGGAAGGTAAACTGGGCATAGAGCCTCAATCTCGGCCAGATCATGTCTCGGGCTTGGGGGCAAAGCTGGAGTTTCATCTTGTTCAGGGTGATGACCCATCACGGCACACATTTCCTCATAGGTCGGAGTTACTTCGGAATCTTCAAATCGAAAAACCATGGTGTTGGGGTTGAAGTACATGACGAGCCAAGACAAGAAACTATGATCAAGCTTCAAGTCTTTGAAATATTTTAGCCAAGCGAGTTGGTTCATGAGGTGAATCTGCCACAGGTCATCAGGAATGGATTGAACGAAGGATGAGACTTGGTTTAAAGGCCTCAGTGAATGCGACACTATCACCATCTGGCATGGCACTTACTGTCAATGGTGGTTGATGGACATTTATACGTAGACCACTCCGGTAGTTGGGCATTTATGCCTACGTTAATAAGATGGATAGCTCTTACAATAGAAAGGTTGAGCATTTATGTCCGCAATAACCAAGCTGGACCACTCCTGCAAAAGAGTGGGACGTATCCTTTTTCTTTCTGTGATTTTTGTTCAGTTCTCATTTTATTGCTTTTTGTCCTTTGTAAAGAAAAGTAGATGGGCTTTTTTACCCGCATTAACCAAGTGGACCGCCCCGGCAGGTAAGTATTACGTTTCATCTTTGTTTCTGATTAATTCTTATCTTATTTTATTTCCCTTATTTTATTTTCCTGTTTGCAATAAATTGGTTGAGCATTAACGAGATGGACCACTCTTGCAAGTAAGTGGGGTACTTCCATTTTGCGTTTTTGTGTTTTGTTTATGCAGGAATAAAGTGAAGTCTCACAAATTGTAAATAATAAACATGTAATTAATACTGTAATAAAAGAAAAGTAATAATACTGTAATAAAGGAAATGTAAATAATATTCCAACGAGCTACAAAAATGTCATAAAGAGTGTGTTCAAAATGGAGAAGGCCGGCTAACATCGCCTCCGGTTGGGACCAGCTGCCGCTTGCCTAGTAGAAGAGGGTGGAGGTGGTGGAGCATCGTCGGACGAAGAGCCATCACCATCATCCTCCTCATCCTCGGAGAAATCCAAAGGAATCCCCTCCACCTCCAGCCTAGTCCGGAGCCGGTTAACCTCTAGTTGAAGACGGGAAATAGTACTGGTCTGACGGGACTCATGCCTCCGCAGCCTGCCAATCTCTAAATCCTGTGGAAATACAAAGAGGAGAAAGGTAAGAGGAGTATACAAAGCAAAAAGCAAAAAGCAAAAAGTAAGAGAATCATACCCTCTCGTGAAGCTCTGGATATAGCTAGGCAATGTAGGACCGAGCAAAGCCGAACCTTTGGTACAGCTCCTGATATCTCTGAGCAAGCACCTGCAAGTGCGAAAAGGCATTCGATAAAGAATCATTCATGTAAGCATCTCTAACTTAGTGAATTCGTTTTTCTACTTACGTGTGTGGCATGCTCAGGTTTCAGCTGTAGCGGCGGAGGAGCCTGCCTGAGGTCAGTAGGAATGACAATGGCCGGTCCGAGGCCCAGAGTAGGGTCCGAGGCCTAGAGTAGGGTCCAAAGCAACCTCCATGCCAGGAGGAAAGGGGACATCGCCTAGCACGGCACCCGCAGGACCAGCAGGAACCTCAGCCTCCGCCTGTGCCCTATAATACGCAGGGGTCCAGTGCCTCCTCCTCTCCTGCGACAAGTCAAAACAAATGCAGTTAATTACTTGGTCAAAGTGTTGAAAAAAGACCGAAGACAAAAGAGCTACATGAGAGTACTCCCAGACCTCCGGCAATCTGGCCTGCAGCCGGGTGGTGAAGTAAGAGGCATAATCGCTAGCCGTCAGATAGACATCAGCAGGAGAGCCATCATACTCCAGCAACAGGTCCTCTGGGGTCATACCCTCCAAAAGGCACATATGGCGAGGAGGAGCAGCAGGCACTCTGTAACACCCGCCACCCAATCCCGAAAGACCCGACGGTGGATGCCACATTCGGTGCTGGAGGCAACGTCTTCACTATTCACTACTTCTATAATTTCTCCAAAAATATTCCTTACTTACTTTATACCCATAAAAACCATGCATACATGCTCCAAAAATGTTAAATAAAATATAAAACATAAATAGTAATTTTTCCGGACCAAAATAATACTTATGCTCGGGCTAATGGTACTATTCACAAACCGGTAAAACTATTATTTTAGACACAGAAAAATCAGGGCGTTACACACTCGCCTCTGTGCCGTGGCAACATGGAGCTCTAAGACCCTTTCTCCTAAGAAGTACCTATCCACCCAATAGCCGTGAAGCAAGATCCTTGACCGGGTAAAGGCCTCTGCCACGGCACGAGAGGGATAGGCCGCCCAAGCATCTCCCTCCCATGGAGTCAGAAGGAGCTACAAAATAGAAAAGTCAGTAAATACACAGTAAAAAATGAAAGGAGACATGCCATTCAGAAAGTTCCTTGTACTTACATCAGCTAAGGTCCTATCGTTAAGATAGCACCTCCAATAGTGTGGATCCTCAGAACTGGAAAAAGTATGGTGGCGATGTGCCAGATACCAAGGAATCCACCGGGCATCAGCAAAAGTATCAGTCCCCGGACCACTGGGATAGATCCGGTACTCATAGGCCCACACCTGTAATAAGATCCCAACAGTTGAGTGTAAATCTGAGTAATGAAAAAATAAAGGAAGAAAGTCAAGGGGATAAGTGTCTTACCTCGAGCGGGCAGAGGAACTGCCAGTTAGACTCACCACTACCTTTGGTCCATACATCTAGACCATGGTAGAGATGAGCCAATGCGAGAGAGGCCTAGTCATAAGAGCCAATATGGCTCAAATCCCGTAGACAAGCCAGCACGGCAGGGTCTCCCTTATTCTGGGAGGTGCACAGAAGCTGAGAAGAGATAATGTAGAAAATGAAGGACCGCGCTGCCTGGTCGCTCTCCTCTCTAGTACAAGCTGGGGCAGTAGGTCTAACATCCGCGGGTAGCTCTCTCCAAGCAGCTAGTCTAGTTAAGATCCGCTCGGCCCAAAACCTGTAGACAAGCTCGTAAGAAATGTACCCCTGCGCGGTGCACCTGGTATGAGTGGTCACGCCGAGTAGGGTACGAACTAGCTCAGCTCCCAGTGCAGCTGTCTGGTACCGTGCATCAAGAGGAGCAACCTCGCCGTTAAAACCAAGCCCGATGATGGCAGTATAGTCGGCTGGAGTCAGGGTCATCTCTCCGAAACTGAATATGAATGAGTGGGTGCAGTCGTTCCACCGCTCCATCAGCGCATAGCGCATGGAGGGTGGAAACCGGGGCTTGTGAACCCCTACCCCAAAACATAGGCATATGAATGCATGTGACTAAGGGTAGAAATGCACGTGAATGTATGAGTCGCCACCTTGTTTAATTATTTTAAGGTAAACTAGGAAAAAACCCTAAGTGACTCCAATTTTAATTAACCTAATTACTACATTAATTATCCCAATGTTAAGGCATGGTCTATGAACCCGAGGTGGATCCCGAGACTATGTCATGCTGATGAACTAACCAAAAATGAATGTTTTGCAGGATAAAGGATGATGTAATTGGACCAATGAAAATGTTTATGTGATTTCGACTTGCCGCTCGGGGTTAAATCCCTAACGTGCCTACGTAATTCCGTTTGAATGGAAGATCAAAGTCAACGTAGTTCGATAGGCCTCTTTTAGAGCGCTTTGAATGGGGATGCTTTATGCATGAGTGTGTGTATGCTTTGTGCATTTTGTTTAGGCATTTTGCCAAAGAATTGATTGATTTGATTTTAGGCATTTGATGCTAAAAATGTTGATTTTAATGGCTTTTAGCCAAAAAGATTGATTTAGGCAATTGTTGCCAAAAATTGAAGTGATTTAGGCAATTTATTGCCAAAAATTGGTTAGGCGATTTGTCGGCAAAGTGATTAAGGCATTTGTGCCAAAAGTTGGTATTGGAAGGCGTTTAGCCAAAAGATTTAGGCAATTTGTTTGCCAAAAGTGATTATTCGGGCGTTTGTCGCCAAAATGACTGATTTAAGGCTTTTAGCCAAAATGAATTGATTTAGGCAATTTTTGCCAAAAGTTGATGTGATTTAGGCGATTTCGCCAAAATGATTGTTTGAAGGCTTTTAGCCAAAAGATTGATTAATTCTAAGGCATTTTGCCAAAGCTTCTGATTTAAGCGATTTGTCGCTAAAAAGTGGTTAATCTAATTTATAGGCAATTTGTTTGCCAAAAATTGATTGAACCGTGGGCAATTTGTTGCCAAAATGTGGTTGATTTAATTGTAGGCAATTTGTTGCCAAAACGTGATTGATTAAGGCTTTTTAGCCACAATTATTGATTAATTGGACTTAAACCGGACTGTTCGAAATAAAGGCAATTAAACCGTAGTTATTAATTAACTAGGCTTTTTAGCCAATATTGTCGGATTTAGCATTAATATCACGATTATTAATTAACTGGGTATTTAAGCTTAATCATATTTGATTGAGGCAGTTTATTTGCCTAATTGATGACATGAATGTGTTTATGCAGTTGTAGAGTTATTAGGAGTAGAAGAGAAATATGCACGAAGTGCTAAAATTAAATAAGCAGAGTTTTGTTTATTTACCTGAGTTAACCGGTGACCGCTTCTTAGCTTCAGCTTGAAAAACTACGGATTAAGCTCCTCGTTTGGGGAATATTAATTTAGAATTAATTTAATTTAAGTGGCCAAATATTAAAGCAAGAAAGCAATAAAAGCTAAATTAAAAATGCAGAAAAGCAGTAAAAGAAAACGCAAGGAGCATAGGGGAGAAGGAGCGTCCGTCAACACAGACTGAGTGAGTAAAACTGAGGGCCTCGGGGCCAATTTATAGGCAAAAAATTGGACTGTTCGGTGGCCAGGGCCGCTGGGTTCGGCGGCTCGGGCCGCCTATCTCGACAGCCCGGGCCGCTGGGCTCGGCGGTTTGGGCCGCCGGGGCTCGGCGGCCTTGGCCGCCGTAGGCAGGCGGCCTGGGCCGGCGACCACGGGGCCAATTTATAGGCAAAAAATCGGACTGTTCGGCGGCCAGGCCACTGGATTCGGCGGCTCGGGCCGCCTGTCTCGTCAGCTCGAGCCACCGGAGCCGCCGTGCCTAGTGACTTTGCTAATTTGATGCTCCGGGGGCTTTTTCGGGAGTTCAAGACCTCCAAAAAATATTCCGGAACTAGTTTCGCGATCCTCGCGACGTCCCGAACGTTTCAAGTACCATATTGGCGCACTTTCGGTGAACTTCCAAAATGGCCTTTGGTCCGGCCGGACTGTTTGCAGTCCGGGAAAACTGGCTCTTTGAGCCTCAAAATTTGGGTATTCACAGGCGACCGCAGCCGCTGTCGCCGCCGGCTGCCGCCGCCGACGATAGCGGCTGTCGCCGCCGTTAAGGGCGGCTGCCACCGCTGCGGCCGACAGACTTTCTAGTTTTTTCGTTCCGGAGGCTTCTCCGGCCGGACTGTTTGCAGTCCGGGAAAACGGGCTTTTTGAGACTCAAAATTTGAGTATTCACAGTTGCCCCCCACTGGCTATCATAAAAATGATTTATGAGAGCCAGTGGCTGTCTGAAGGAGCAAATTTTGAGGATGGGCAGAGGAGGAAACCCCGCCATTGGTTTTTTCTTTGAAATAAAATGATCAAATGCATGTATTTATGTTTGCAACTTAGAGATGTTTTTGCCTCTTAATAAGGGCTTGAAAAGAGATTTTGCCTCTTAATGAGGGCTATTTTGCCTCTTAGAGGACTTGAAAAGATGTTTTGCCTCTTAATGAGGGCTTGAAAAGAGATTTTGCCTCTTAATGAGGGCTTGAAAAGATGTTTTGCCTCTTAATGAGGGCTTGAAAAGAGATTTTGCCTCTTAGAGGACTTGAAAAGATGTTTTGCCTCTTAATGAGGGCTTGAAAATATGTTTTGCCTCTTAATGAGGGCTTGAAAAGAGATTTGTTTTATTTTTGTTTTTTTTTTTCTTTGAGAACCAAGGGTCCATCTAAAGTCGAAATGATCACATGGCTTGGTTTTGGATGGAAAAAAAAGGTTGGCTATTGGTTAGGGTTTCACCCTGTGTTTTATGTAAAAAAAGGTTAACCATTAACCGGGTTCTACCCTGGGTTTGTGTAAAAGAGATTGACGATGGTTGGGTTCCACCCTGGGTTGTGTATGTTTTTTTTTATAACACTTGCCCCTGAATCCGACTTGGAGGATTTTGCCCCCTACTTGAGAGAATTGATGCCCTTATTAGCTGAAATAGAATTTCTTCTTAATGAAAGACTAAAAATTCCGTGATTACTTCTGTGATGGGAGAATGGTGAAGGTTCTTATCACTTCTTGCCCCCAGAATGGTGCTAACCATGGAATACTTCAAAGCATTGGTGTTGTTCTTGTCCAATCGAGTGAGGAATCAAAGAGAACAAAGCCACTTATATGACTCGAGGAAACGGACAATGTGGATGACATCGCTCGTCTGAAAGGATCGAAGAAACGATGGTCCGAATGGAGACGAGGTATTAAAGAATTACCTCTCCATGCTCAAAACATTTTTTTTTTAGGGTTGTTTTGGAAATCCCGGGGATTGAATTGACATTTTCCTCTCTCTCTTTTTTTTTCGAGGAATGATCAAAGAGTGACTTTTTCAAAACGAACTTTTGAGAATGACTCGATTTTTGTGACTCGTTGTGGAATGACCACTGGTGATGGAGACTTGATTTTAAAGACTCATTGGAGACTCGATTTAGAGACTCAAATTTTTCTTGTAGTGAATTTTGACTCGAAGGAATTCAGTGATTCCTGGAAAAAATGATTTATATACTCCCAAGGAGACCTTTGAAAGGGATTTTTTTTTAAGGACATACTTTGCTGTTTATCCTACAAAAATGGGCTCTCTAAAAGAATTCATGAAAGCACTTTTTTTTTTTTTTTTTGCCTAGTAGCCGCCCTTTCGGGTTTTCGACTCTAGCAGGCTCTTTGCCCTAACTTTTGCCTAGACCGCCCTTTCGGGTTTTCAGCCTAGCGAGATCAATTCTTGCCTGAAGCCGCCCTTTCGGGTTTTCAACTCCAGCCTTTTATTTTCCTTTTCTTCTCTTTTTTTTATTTCTTTTTATTTTTTATATTGGCAAAGAGAAAATGCTTTTTATGATGCAAACTTATGTTTGTGACCGTGCCTTGTGGCTGCCTACGTATCTCCAAGAACTCTTCGGGGGATGGGGAGAATTAGGTCTTTCGTAGTTCCTTCCGGGATGCGAACTTCGTGCTCGGCTGGTGCGAAATCCATCTCCGACTTGATGTTAGCGCGGAATTCCTTTCCATCTTGGTGCGAAATTTATTTCCAACTTGCTGTTGGGGTAAAATTCAATTTCGCCTTAATGCTGATTGTGGAATTCATTTCCGATTTGATTTCTTTGGGATTCCTTCCCGACTTGATATTAATACAGAATTCATTTCTAACTTGATTTCTTCGCGGGATTTTTTCCCGGCTTGATGTCTTTGCGGGATTCCTTCCCGGCTTGATGTCTTTGCGGGATTCCTTCCCGACTTGATGTTGATGCAGAATTCATTTCTGACTTGATTTCTTCGCGGGATTTCTTCCCGGCTTGATGTCTTTGCAGGATTCCTTCCCGACTGGATGTCTTTGCGGGATTCCTTCCCGACTTGATGTTGATGCAGAATTCATTGCTGCCTTGATTTTCTTCGCGGGATTTCTTCCCAGCTTGCTGTCTTTACGGGATTCATTCCCGACTGGATATCTTTACGGGATTCCTTCCCGACTTAATGTTGAATCAACTTATTGACTCGAGCTCGTATGATAGTGATGACCCTAGGCGAATCTGACTTTGTTGTTGTAGTGGTTTTACCACTGGTTGACTGAAATATGACTTGTATTCATCACAAAGAGTTTTGAATACCCACATTGTGGTGGTAACTTGAGTGGCTTGAGTGTTGAAGAAGCTTTTATGCTTTGAGTCTGTGGCTTCGCCATGTTTGAATTCTTGAGGTTAATTTGATCCCTTTTCTTGAACTGAATTTGAAACTTATTTCCTCAATGGTTCTCCTCTCCATAAGGATTTTTGAGAAATGATCCTTGTTTCCTTTTCCTTTTCCTTGTTTTGGGAAATGATCCTTGTTTATAAGGACACTTGTACCTGTGCCATGCTTGGCGCTTGATTTTCAAGGTGTTTGTTGTCATCCAATTCGTGGAAATGACTACTTCTTTTAACTCGCTTTTTCAAAATTTGAGCAGCCACTTGGTCTTTGTCCTTATGGCTGAAATGATTTGTCATATACCCTTGATGGGCTTGAATTTAACGGAGAGCTTGCAGTTGACCCATTTTTAACAACTTGATTTCCAGTAGCTTTGTCCTTGATTTCTTCCTTTTGTGCAGAAGTTCCTTCTGACCCATTTTTTTTCTTTTGCTTGTTTGCTTCCTTTTGACCAGGGGTTCCTTTTGTCCCGTTTCTCCTTTTGCTTGCTTAGAAGCAGCCTTTCCATAAAGAATTTCGAGGCAACTTGATTCTGAGATGACTTGAGTAGTGTATGGATAGCATTGCGACTTCGTGCAGACCCAACCCAATTCCAAACATAACTTCTTTATTCTGTCGCTTTTAAGCTCAAAATTCAGACACCTCTCTGTCGGAGCATCTTCCATTCCTGGGTTTTCGGAGAAACCATTCTGGCCCTAACCCCTTCAATCGGCTTTGCCTTGGTACTGTTTGAAGTCTTGCGTACCCTTTGCTGGATCCTTTCTGTGATTACCCTTCAAAACTTCCCCTTTGATGGTGCTTCTTAGGATGCCCCCAGTTTTGATTGATGCAGAGCAAATGAATGCATTTTTCTTTGCCAATTTTTATTATCTTTTTTTTTATCATCATTTTTTTTTAATTTTTTTTATTATTATTTTTTTTTTGATTTTTTTTGTGCTTTCACAGGAAAGGATAGGGAAAGAGTATAAACATGATTGGAACGTAAACTGATCACTTTTTATTGATAAGACAAAATTTGTGTACAAAGACACTTAGATTTACAAATGAAAACTTGAATGGAAATGAAAATGAAAAGAAAAACGAGACCCTAAAAGATAGACTCTAGGTGGACTGTGATGGACTAGGATTGGATTGACTGTAGTGACTTTGTTCTTCTCGATGCTAAAATCGATCAGACAGGTTGTTGTTGGTCTTGAACAATTCCTTTGTTCTTTTGGAGGTTTGATCTCAACCTTCTCAGACACAAACTTCATTCATTTCTAAGAAAAGTTCGAAAGGATCGAACGATTCTTGTTCAGCAATTTTTTTTGCATTAATCCCATTGGTTGATATTCAGCTTGCTCTTGGGGATGATGGACCCATTGTCAACCAGGTCTTGTAGGCGGTTTTTCAAAGTCCAGCATGATTCTGCTTCTTGTATGAGTCTTCTTTGAGTTGACCCAACTGAATTAAGTCTTCCACCTTAGTTGCAGTCGCAATGAGCGATTGGAACGTAGGCAAGTACTGTGTTTGAAGTTATGACTGGTAGACAGACAGTAAATTCTCTATTATTATGTCAACTTGTTCCTGTTCAGAGGGTCGGTTGATCATTTGAGCAGCTTTGGCTCTCCACCTCGAAAGGAACGAGGAGAAGGGCTTATTGTTCTTTTGTTTAGTGGTTTCCAGCTCCCTCCGGGTAACATCCACTTCGATATTATAATGGTACTGCGTGTTGAAAGCATTGCATATGTCCTCCCAATTCTTCATTTTGGAACGATCCAAGCTTACAAACCATCTTAATGCAGCAACAGTCAAAGATTGCTGAAACAACTGAGCAAGGAGCTCGCTGTTCAGGCCAAACGGGTTGAGCGCACCACATACATTTTCAGGTGCGTTTTGGGAGAAGTGGTTTCGTCAAACTTGTCCATGTTAGGCATCTTGAACTTGGTCGGTAGTCTTGCTTCGGGGAACAAGGACAAGGAGTCCATGTCCACCACTTCCTTGTGTGTCTTAAGGGCAGTAATAGACCTTTCCAACAGTTCCAGCTTCTCTCTCATTTTCTGAGCTTCCAGCTCAAAAGCAGTTCTAGAGGGCATGTCATCCAGGGCAGGGTTTGAGGACGTCGGTGAAGCACCGAGTCCCTGATTGGAGGCAGTAGGTTCGCTTCCCCCGGCTGAAGCTCCATTTCCATTACCACCACCTAGTTCAGCTATTAGGGCAGTCCTTTGGGCGGCCAATGCCTCATTCATTCTAACCTCCATTCTGGCCTCCAGTTGTTCAATGAGGTTTTGGATGTCAGTAAGTGATGCCATTGGTGCAGTTGGAGTTGTTGGAGTTGTGGATGAGAGCTCAGTTGGTGTTTCGGGTACAGGTGATCTTTGGAGGGGTACCTGTGAAATGACATAATCAAAACGATTAGACTATCCTATATAAGGTGTTTTCATAGGGTATGTGAGATAGTGTGAGGTAGGGTAGTGTAAGGGTAAGGTATTTGGACTTGACCCTTGTGATGTGGGGTGGTATGACCAAATAATGTAGGGTGGCGTTGGTAAGGTAGGACACCTAGGATAGGACCCAATGGGATGTGATATGTAAGGTAGAGTGCTTAGGGCTGGACACCTCAACTTTCTGAAAGGCCCTAAGTTCTTCAAAGAATTTTTTTTGGGCCCTAGGGGCCAAAATGTGAATTTTTGGGCCTTTAAGGCCAACATGTGAATTTTTGGGCCTTTGAGGCCAACATGTGAGTTTTTGAGCCTTTGGGGCCAAATTGGGAATTCTCGGGCCTTTGTGGCCAAATTGGGAACTTTTGGGCCTTTGGGGCCAAGATGTAAATTTTTGGGCCTTTGGGGCCAAAATGTGAATTTTAGGGCCTTAGGGGTCAAGATGTTAATTTTTGGGGCCTTTGGGGCCAAATTGGGAATTCTTGGGCCTTTGGGGCCAAATTGGGAATTCTTGGGCCTTTGGGGCCAAATTGGAAATTTTTGGGCCTTAGGGGCCGAAATGTGAATTTTAGGACCAAAATCTAATTTTTCAGGTCTTAAGGACCAAAATGTAATTTTTCAGGTCTCAGGGACCAAAATGTGATTTTCCAGCTTTAAAATGGAATATTTTTTTTTCAAGATTCTCTTTTTTTATCATTTTCCAGACCCCTTTTTTTTTGTGAAGTATGGGATGAATGCGTGAATGCGCACAACATCACGTCATAATCTGTTCATGATATGCTTCACATCATTGGGTGCATACAGTCCTAAGGGATAGGTTCTATAGGCTATGACACACATAGAGAATAGGCTTATAAAGGGACCCTTGAACCTTGAGCATGGATATACCTAACCACATGTGAAACAAAGAGTTTCGCATGGATCCCACGGTACGCATACTCATGGGCCACCCCCAAAAGGATTAGGGATGGTTTGCGGTAACAGGGAGGACGCTTTGACTGTCCGTCGACATAATCAAAGAGATCTGCCGATCAGCGCTACTTGCTATCCAGACTCAGAAGTTTGAACAGAGAGAGAAGAAATTCATTTGAAATTCATTTTTTTATGCAATGGAGAAAAAGATTCTCAATCGTGCAAATAAATCAACAAATTTAAATGATTTAAAGTAAATTTCAATTAGGTCCAAACTTTCCTTATTAAGCATTCTTAAAGAAAGAATACTTAATCCTTGCTAGGGTACCCTGCAACACAAAGCATAGTAAAATAATACCCTAAAGAAAGGGCAGGTTAGTTTACACAACAATTGTAGTCCACTTCATGCAAAATGATTACATGATTCCCCAACAGAGTCGCCAAACTGTGAACCCCTACCCCAAAACATAGGCATATGAATGCATGTGACTAAGGGTAGAAATGCACGTGAATGTATGAGTCACCACATTGTTTAATTATTTTAGGGTAAACTAGGAAAAAACCCTAAGTGACTCCAATTTTAATTAACCTAATTACTAGATTAATTATCCCAATGTTAAGGCATGGTCTACGAACCCGAGGTGGATCCCGAGACTATGTCATGCTGATGAACTAACCAAAAATGAATGTTTTGCAGGATAAAGGATGATGTAATTGGACCAATGAAAATGTTTATGTGATTTCGACTTGCCGCTCGTGGTTAAATCCCTAACGTGCCTACGTACTTCCGTTTGAATGGAAGATCAAAGTCAACGTAGTTCGATAGGCCTCTTTTAGAGCGCTTTGAATGGGGATGCTTTATGCATGAGTGTGTGTATGCTTTGTGCATTTTGTTTAGGCATTTTGCCAAAGAATTGATTGATTTGATTTTAGGCATTTGATGCCAAAAATGTTGATTTTAATGGCTTTTAGCCAAAAAGATTGATTTAGGCAATTGTTGCCAAAAATTGAAGTGATTTAGGCAATTTATTGCCAAAAATTGGTTAGGCTATTTGTCGCCAAAGTGATTAAGGCATTTGTGCCAAAAGTTGGTATTGGAAGGCGTTTAGCCAAAAGATTTAGGCAATTTGTTTGCCAAAAGTGATTATTCGGGCGTTTGTCGCCAAAATGACTGATTTAAGGCTTTTAGCCAAAATGAATTGATTTAGGCAATTTTTGCCAAAAGTTGATGTGATTTAGGCGATTGTCGCCAAAATGATTGTTTGAAGGCTTTTAGCCAAAAGATTGATTAATTCTAAGGCATTTTGCCAAAGCTTCTGATTTAAGCGATTTGTCGCTAAAAAGTGGTTAATCTAATTTATAGGCAATTTGTTTGCCAAAAATTGATTGAACCGTGGGCAATTTGTTGCCAAAATGTGGTTGATTTAATTGTAGGCAATTTGTTGCCAAAACGTGATTGATTAAGGCTTTTTAGCCACAATTATTGATTAATTGAATTTAAGCCGGATTATTCGAAATAAAGGCAATTAAACCGTAGTTATTAATTAACTAGGCTTTTTAGCCAATATTGTCGGATTTAGCATTAATACCACGATTATTAATTAACCGGGTATTTAAGCTTAATCACATTTGATTGAGACAGTTTATTTGCCTAATTGATGACATAAATGTGTTTATGCAGTTGTAGAGTTATTAGGAGTAGAAGAGAAATATACATGAAGTGCTAAAATTAAATAAGCAGAGTTTTGTTTATTTACCTAAGTTAACCGGTGACCGCTTCTTAGCTTCAGCTTGAAAAACTCTGAATTAAGCTCCTCGTTTGGGGAATATTAATTTAGAATTAATTTAATTTAAGTGGCCAAATATTAAAGCAAGAAAGCAATAAAAGCTAAATTAAAAATGCAGAAAAGCAGTAAAAGAAAATCCAAGGAGCGTAGGGGAGAAGGAGCGTCCGTCAACACAGACTGAGTGAGTAAAACTGAGGGCCTCGGGGCCAATTTATAGGCAAAAAATCGGACTGTTCGGCGGCCAGGGCCGCTGGGTTCGTCGGCTCGGGCTGCCTGTCTCGGCAGCTCGGGCCGCTGGGCTCGGCGGCTCGGGCCGCAGGTGGCCGGCGGCCTTGGCCGCCGGAGGCAGGCGGCCTGGGCCGGCGGGCGGGATCGCCGGGGTCGGTGGCCGGGGTAGCCGGCTCCGGCGGCCCGAGCTGCCGGGGCCGGCAGGCAGGATCGCCGGGGTCGGTGGCCGGGGCCACCGTCTCAGGCGGCCCGAGCCACCAGGGCCGGTGGCCCGAGCCACCGTGCCTGGTGACTTTGCTAATTTGATGCTCGGGGGGCTTTTTCGGGAGTTTCGGACCTCCAAAAAATATTCCGGAACTAGTTCTGCGATTCTCGCGATGTCCCGGACGTTTCAAGTACCATATTGGCACACTTTCGGTGAACTTCCAAAATGGCCTTTGGTCCGGCCGGATTGTTTGCAGTCCGGGAAAACTGGCTCTTTGAGCCTCAAAATTTGGGTATTCATAGGCGACCACAACCGCCGTTAAGGGCGGCTGCCACCGCTGCGGCCGATAGACTTTCTAATTTTTTCGTTCCGGAGGCTTCTCCGACCGGACTGTTTGCAGTCCGGGAAAATGGGCTTTTTGAGACTCAAAATTTGAGTATTCACAGGGCTGAGTCTGGCGAACTCCAGAGGCATAATCGCCGAAACCAGCAGCAATGACTCTAGACCGTATCGGGGGGTCTAATAAGTCCCAAAAGGCTGACGCGTCAGTGGAGGATCCGCCAGCACGGGCCTTGCCCAGATCAACCTGTGTAAGAAAATTCATGCAAATAAAGAATTAAGACTAACATTTGTTTATTTCTGTTTTTTTTTATGGCAGGAAAATAAAGCGTTGAAGCTTCTGGCCAAGCATAGTTGCGTCACGCAACTGCAGCCGTGTCACGCAACTACGGAGTTGCGCCACACAGCTTGTCAAAGTCACATCTTCTGAATAATAGTTGCGTCACGCAACTGTTCCTCCAAAGAACAGATGCGTGACGCATCTGTCGAAGGTGAGACAGAAAAACCCTAACATTCAATCTATCAATTTCTATGTTTTCTATGCGTTTACAGGGCC
Source organism: Jatropha curcas (assembly GCF_041381405.1). NCBI lineage: Eukaryota > Viridiplantae > Streptophyta > Magnoliopsida > Malpighiales > Euphorbiaceae > Jatropha > Jatropha curcas. Next base: position 16,294,872 of record NC_143159.1, read on the forward strand.
TAAGTAAGTCGCAATCAACATGGCGAAGCATTTCAAGATAGCAAACAAGGCATCAAAACACGCAAGATAGACAAAATCAAAGGCTGGAGACAATAAGATCGCTTCACACAGTTGCGTCACGCAACTGTTCACATCAGAATAGCTGCGTCACGCAACTGCTTGCTAGAACAGCTGCGTCACGCAACTGCTTGCTAGAACAGCTGCGTCACGCAACTCCTTCCTGCGTGACGCTACTACCGACGCACAGACAGCACAAAATCGCACCAAAAATCATTCGCAATACACTAAAGCAAGAAATTCAAGTGTGAAGTTACTTACCTCAGATTGGAAACCGCACATCGCATTAGTATCATGTCGAACCAGAAAGTCGGAGCCCGGTAGCGGAAGAAGCTGAAGAGGTCGTGTTCCCGGTGTCAAAGCATTCCGGGTAACCGAAACTCGATCGCCCTCAAAAATCGAGATAACAGGGATCGCCCCCAGGGTGTCCATCTCAGGTGTGTAAGCAGAAGCAGGGACCTCGGAAAGCTGGGCCATCTTAGCTAAGGTTCAGAGTGTTTCAAAAGGTTTGAGAGTTTGAAAAGTGGAAAATGAAATGTTGAAAAACTTATTTATAATAAGAAGTGAAAATGGGCCTAGGCCCATTAACACCCATTTAAAGCCCAAAATGGCCCATTAACACCCATTTAAGCCCAAAATGGCCCATCCAAGCAATTTGAAATCAGTGTGCGGTTCGTATACTTCAGCAATTTTGTCTACTCACCACACAGGGGGCAAGATCATCAAATTGCCCAAATTACCCTCAGGTAAGTTTTCTTTCAAACGCCGCATCAGGAAAGGTATACCTAAAAATTCAGGACTAAAAATTTCTTGCCTAAATTTTTGCTAAAATTTTAAACAAATTTTGCAATAAAAATTAATAAAATTTTCAAGGTTTACCTAAAAGATAATATTTTTGGTCCCGAGTAGGAATTCCGGACTGGGGGCAAAAGTAAAATCTTTTGCCCTGATGCACAATTTCAAAGTTTATGATTATTAATGCATGGGGGCATTTGACGCCCCAACATTTAACAAAGGCAAGATCTATTTGCACACAGAAATTGCTCTTTTTCTCTTGAACAATTTTTCAGGCCCACCGGTGATGGTTTCTCGAAGCCGATAGGGCTCACCAAGCAGTCATGGTGTATTACGAAGCTGTTTGGATCCTTTTCTCGATTAGTGATGATGTATTGCGAAGCTGATCGAGTCAATCTTTTTACTGATTAGTGATGGTGTATTGCGAAGCTGATCAAGGCCATCTCAATGACCAACTAGTGATGGCTTCTCGAAGCCAATTGGTCCCACCGAACAATGATGGTGTATTACGAAGCTGTTTGGATTCTTTTCCTGGTTAATGATGGTGAATTACAAAGTTGATTAGAGCAATCAAAATCCTTCGAGCCAATCAAATCGAGCCTCGAAGGTATCTTCAAAGCCAATCAGACGAGTTTTGGAGGTCATTATTGATCCGATTGGAGCCAATAAAGCCAATCAAACTGAGCTTTGAAGATAACTAGACCACTTTAACATTAATCGTTTATACAATTAATGATAAAGTGGGGGGACAAACGATTGACGCGTGTCTTTATGCCCCCACCTAACCCGATGAGGATACGAGGACGCGGAATGAGGGATCATGGTTATCTGGAAGCCTTTAAATCCAAGGATTTGATTTAAACCAATTTAAGGGTGTCTGATTTGCATTAGAGTTGCATCACGTAGCTATTAGGTGCATGGCGGCACTGATAGCTGCGTCATGCAACTCCAATTAAGATGACGTCACTATGAAAGCCGACATAACAATTTTCTTCATTCTGTTTGGGTACGTGGCAACGGTCCAGAAAGTGAGCTGCGTCACGCAGCCGTCAGATGCGTGACGCAGCTATCCCCTATTGCCCTACCTCTATAAATACAGCGTTTTTTATCTTATTCGGGACAAGAATTTTAGGGCGTAAAAACACACACTTGCGGCTGGGTTTTTCTGCAGAAACTCTTCTGAGTTCCCTGGAAGAAAAACAGCCACTAGAGATTAATTAAGCTAAAACGAAAATCAGAAAAGGGAAGAAAAAAAGAGAGAAAGGGAAGAGCGTTAAATCCTTGGAGACAAAGGCCTCTGGAACTCCTGAATCTTCATTCTCTAAGGCGTTCAAGCTGTTAACAATCCTCAGTCTGAGGGTTAGGTAATTCCCTAAAACTTTTCTTGGTATTTTTAGTTGGTTATTCATTGTTTTTTACTTTATTGGTGCTTTAGTAGTGTAATCTTAGTTAAACGGTATTCTGCTCACTCTTGGGTGTTTTCGGATTGTATTAAAGCATGTTTAAATAAAAGAAAAACGTAAAAAGGTTGTTTGAAAAATAAATACGGACCAGAGCAGTTGCGTCATGCAGCCAGTAGTTCCGTCACGGACTTGGCAGTTGCGTGACGGGACTGTTCATGCCCAAGACACAGTTGCTTTACCCAGAATAGTTGCATCATGCAACTATTAGATCCGTAACGGATCTAGTGGTTGCGTGACGGAACTGTTTATATTCATAATTTTATTTTGTTTTTATTTTCTGTTTAATATTACATTGTTAATCATGGATTTGGAATAAACGGTTGATGGATCTGGGAGTTTTCCAATCGTGAACAGCTGCATCACGCAGCCATTGGATCCGTCACGCAACTGTTCTTCCATAGAACAGCTATGTGACGCTACTGTTATAGGGTTCCAGAAACGATTTTTTTTCTTTTAAAAAAATAATAATTTCATACAATTAAATAAATATTCAATTCTTTTAATAAGTCAAGAGACAACCAATTGTGGGCAGATTGCAGTTTAAGCAAGTTTAGTATATTAGTATAATTATGCATGATTTCGCGTTTTTAGGGTTTCTTGGATTCAAATTGGGTAGAATGTATTTTTAGGTTCGGTTTGTGGCCCGCCTTTAACCATAAGGCAAGAGCGGATCTTTTGTTTACTTTGACTTAACTGCTTTGGGTTGAATGGTTTGAGTTGTTTGAATGATTATGAATGCAATGATTGAACTTGTTTGGGACGATTAAATAATTTTCCATATATGAACTCGGCTCGATTTATTCGGGTTGGGTTTGAATAAATAATTTGGCTTTTCTGAATTAAAATTAGAAATTGTAGGTTAAAAGAGGCTAATTTTTTCCGGGTGTCGACTTCCAACGGGTCGGCGTACCCAATTCCCTTACCCAGAATCGCATTGGTGCGCCTGACCAGTCTTTTAAATGATTTGGCCTTAAATAGAATTGCGTTTTAAATGAAGTCACTTTTAAAATTGGAAATGGTCCCATTGCCGTAAAAATGGATGGCGGCTCAAAAATATTTTATAAGACCGATTTATCGGCATTACATCCAAAAATGTTTTGTCACCATTAATCAAAATAAAGATCACTTTTCCATCAAAAACAAAAAAGGTGAACGTTTTTCGGATCGTTCGGGGGCGGTGCGAAAACACTTGTCGCAGCCTGCTGGATTTTATGGTTTTCTCTGGTTTCGTTCATGAAATCCATGTGCGATTTAGAAAGGGCAGTGAGGAGGTCATCATGAGATTTCTTTTCCTGAGGAAGGAAACCTGGTGGTGTGTTCAAGGCATTGTTAGGATTACCATAGGATAGATTAGGATGATTCCTCGATCTATTATCATATGAGTTGGAGTAAGGGTAATTCTTCCTTCCTTGATTCATCACATAGTTTACTTGCTCCAATGTTTGTGGATTTAAAGAGTCCATCATGCATTCTCCAATTCCATGTTGTCCATTGCACCTATCACAAACTTGCATAATAGAATTCACAGGATTAATAGTTAACATGTCCAACTTCCTTACCATATTGTCCACCTTGGCATTAAGTGCTGTAATGGCGTCAATTTCATAGACTCATGTGGTTCTTTTTCTTTTGGAATTGTTTTGGTAATGGCTATTTGTAACAGACTGATTTTTCTTTTAGTGTCGGTAATAGTGATTTACCGGTCTGTGAAAAGTACCATCGGTCCTGGACTTGGTATTATTTCAGTCCGAAAAAATTACTATGCTTATTTAATATTTTATTTACTATTTTTGGAGCATGTTTGCATGATTTAGGTGGGTAGAAAATATTTAATTAATATTATTGGAGAGTTTATGTATTAAATGCATAATATTTCTAGTGTGGTATATTAAGAACAAAATGAGGAATTATTTTAGTGGAGTTAATTTAATTAATTGGTGGAGTTAAATAAGAAGTAGAAGAGAATTATTTGAGGAATATTTAGAGCCATTGGATGAGATTACTTAGGACTTGATCTTAGCCACACATTTGGCATGAAATTTGGAAGTCAAATTTGACTTTGGCACCTTAAAGTAACACCACAACATTTGTTTTCTTTCTTCTCTTCTCTTCTCCACGCCATTTCCATCTTCTTCCTTCTTCTTTCATTTTCTTCATTTTCTTACCTCCAAATTTACCACCAAACTACCTAATTAAACCATAGAACAGGACTTAATTCTTAAGAATTAAGTAGTAGAAGTTGAGATTGGTGATTAAAAGCAAAGAGAAGTGAAGTTACCATTGAAGCAAGTAAGTTGTGGTTTTTGAGTTTTGTGAATTGTTAAGTAGAATTCATGGTTTAGACATGTTATTGATGCATTAAATCATGCTCCAACTATTTCTTTTGTCAAGTTTTGCTTTTAATGTTGATTTTTCATGCTTTGAAGAGGTTGGAGAACCATCCTCAAAGGGTAAAGAGAAAGCCAAGGAGTAAGGCTTTCCAAGCTTTTTCAAGCTTGTTAATAAGGTTAGTGCAATAATACTTTCTCTTGTTTAAGTTGTTTTTACATGGTTAGGGTTTTGAATATGTTTTGGGAACTTTGTATGTTTTGTTTAAATTGTTGAATTTTAATGTGAGATATGTTCTGCCGTGGGATTGGAACTCATTTTCGACCCCTTTATACTTTCCATTTGTTTCTGACTTCTTCATGAAAGTTGTATCTCTATTTCTCAGCTTTTCAAAACATATTCTTATGTCTAATTCCAATACTTGTAGCTCAACTTATGATTTAAATACCAAAACTGGTTCTGTTATGATGTCTTACCTGTCTATCCGAAATGATTGTCCCTTTTGACCACTCAAATGGCAAAATAACGTCTTATGTTCTTCATAAAAGTCATATATTTACTTCGTATCTTTCCAACCCATCCTCTTGTGTCCAAATTGGAGATACATAGCTCAACTTATGGCTGAAACACCCAAACTGACTCTGTTGTGTCGGGCCACATGCATTACTAAATTGAGTGCCCATTTTGACCACTATAATGACAAGATTAGGTTCTGAGTTCTTCATAAAAGTTGTTGCCCTATGTCTTGATAATTCTCTCGTTCTAGATTGGTTTCATTTGAGTGTTTGGTGAAGTAGGAATTCAAGAAACATTGGACTTGGTTCTGCTGAATCAGGTCGGATCTGTTGGTCTGTGTTCTGAGCTTTTGTTTGCTATCTTAATCTTTGATCTAGGCTGTGGTCCCTTCTGAAAATTTGTAGCATGTTTTCTTAGCTTTCTAATGAATCTAATTTCATTCAATTTGGAGACCCATAACTCAAATTATGTGTTAAAAACCCTGCAAAGGTCAAGTTTATGAAAATGCTGCAAAGTTCTTGATTTATGTACTTTTATACTATATTAAGTATATATATATCTATAGTGTTTTGAGTAAAACTTTTGAACTGATGAGTATTAAGAAATGAAGAGGTTTTGATTTAGAATTATTGCTTTTATGAAAGAATGATTTTGATTTGGGCTCTACTATGCATGATTGAGACGTGGTATGATGAGATGGATTTTCTTATTGTGAAGCTATGATCATATGCTAGGGTTATCAGCCCTTATAAATAGGCGGACGTGCTTATTTGTGTGATGGAGTGGTGCTTTCATAGGCCACGGTGGTGCTTTCATAGGCCACGATTGTGTGATGGGGGTGGTGCTTTCATAGGCCACGAGTATGTGATGGGGTGGCGCTAATATAGGCCACGATCAAATTTGCTTATGTTCATTCTGCATGAGTACGCGCCTTAATGAAAAATGAAATTTTATTGTTGCTATAAAAGAATGAAGACATATTTGTATTTATAATCTTCTCATTGCTCTCAAAGTATTTGAATTAAATGAATGCGATTTCGGTATTTATCTAGTTGAGTAATTTAAGATTTGCCTTGGCTATTCTTGTTAATTAAATTGTTGGTTATTTAGCACCATTGAGTCTTCCACTCAGCGCATTGATTTTTATCACGCGCAGGTTAGGAGCGAAGGGTGTTCTTCAAGACCAGAGGAGGAGCATCAGAGTAGATATCACATTTTGGGTAAGATATTTTGTAAATGGTGATTTTTGGCATGTATATAAATATTATGTTGTGAAGGTTGGATATAATAAGTTTCTATTGTATTACGAGTTATGATTATTTAAGGAAATAACATTTTATTATATTTTTGGTGTATGATGATTATAGATTCCTTGAAAAGAATGTATTTCGAATATTATGCGTATGTTGATGGATATTTAGAAGTGCTTGTGGTATGTTGTGTTGAATTGGAGTTTTGGGGGTTTGGAGAAAATTGGAAGTGTGTATATTTTCTTTGTGTGGCAAGTTAATTTTTAGGGGAAACTCTTGCGAAATTTTCGTAGGAATTTCCTTAAACATTATTTTTGGAAAAACAAAAAAAAAATAAAATAAAATGTTAATTACTTGCCTCCTTATGAAAATTTAAACACTTCTAATTTGTGATCTAGCTTTAATAAGTGACATAAGACGGTTCTCTGGCACCGATTGTGGCATCCACCATCTGGTTCTCCGGGATTGGTCGGTGGGTGTTACACTATTGCTTGCCATCTCTTCTATTAACTCATATGCTTCATCAATTCCTTTCTTTTCAAAGGATCCACCTGCAGCTGCATCTAAAGTGATTTTGATGTTAGGAGATAATGCATTATAGAAAGTTTGTACCTGTAACCACTTAGGCAAACTGTGATGTGGGCACTTTCTCAACAAGTCCTTAAATCTTTCCCAAGCTTCATACAAGCTCTCTTGATCATGATGAGCAAATGTCATTATCTCATTGCGCAGCTTTGTGGTTTTTGACGATGGAAAGAATTTTGCTAAGAACTTTTGAGCTAATTCATCCCATGTTGTGAAACTTCCAGCGGGACATGATTGTAACCAGGATCTTGCTTTATCCCTAAGAGTGAAAGGGAAAAGTCTTAATTTGATTGCATCTTCAGAGACACCATTCTGTTTGAAAGTATCACAAATTTTCAGGAAATTTGTGATATAGGCATTAGGATCTTCACTAGGCAAACCTAAGCATGGCCATATTACGGTTCCGGGAACTAGAACCGTCGGTTCAAACCGGCCCGGAACCGGTGAGAACCAGAACCGGGACGAACCGGAACCGGAACCGAAAAATTTCGGTTCCAGAAAATTAGGAACCAGAATTGGCGGTTCCAGAGAAACGGTCGGAACCGGACTGGAACCGCCGGTTAGAACCGCCGGTTCGAATCAGTTTGAACTGGCGGTTCTAGCCATTGTAACTGTCAGACCTGGTTTTTTTTTAAAAAAAAATTTTGTTGTGAAATCTCTTAATTACCCCTCCCAACAGCCATAAACGGTTACATAACGGCTAGTTTCAAGGGTATTTTTGGAAAAATGAATTTTTGGATTTATTATAAATACCTCATTTTATTTACAAATTCATTACAAAAAAATCTCAACTCTCTCTACTTACTCTCTCTACAATATACTACACTCTCTACTTACTCTCTCTACAATATACTACACTCTACTCTATATTATTCATTTATTCTTCTCTACTCTACAATCTCTCTTATTAAGTAATTATTCTCTCTAATTTTTTTTATTCAATTTTTCAAATTATATTTTATTATCATATAATGGCAAGTGGAGGAAACTCAAATTCGGGTAAGGGCAAGGAAAAGATTGGAGAATCATCTATCCCTACAAACAACATCTATGATATGATTCCCGACCAATTTAATTTTGAGGGTTATCCAAATAAAAATTTGGATATTCCAACTCAAGAATCTGAATTTAATGAGCAATTTCAAGAAGATGAAGAGCAAGAGCAAGAGCAATGAGCAAAAATTGTTACAAGAGCAAGACAAAGTTTCGACATATTCTCCATTCATTTCACAAAAAAATTCAAAGGTGAGAAAATGTACAATGTAATTTGCAATTATTGTGGAAAATCTTATAAATTTAAACAAGCGGGCGGCTATGGATCATTTTGGAAGCATTTGGAGACAAAACATCCAACAAAAATAGGAGTTGATCGGTCTCAAACACAAATTTCCGGGTACGCTTCTAACCTTTCTTTATTTAAATATTCTGAAAAAATACAAAAAGAAGAATTAGCAAAAATGATTTCTATGGAACATTTATCTTTTAGTTTTGGTGAAAAAGTAGGTTTTAATAATTATTGTCAAAAAGCTTTAAATCCTTCTGCTAAAAGAGTACCAAGAAATACTGTAAAAGGAACATTATTTCTTTATATAATAAAGGAAAAAAAGAGTTAGAGCTTTTATTTTCTCAAATGAAAATTCGTGTTTCAATTTGTTGTGATGTTTGGAGTGATCATTGGCAAATGCATTCTTATAAGGGTATTACATGTCATTGGATTGATGATGATTGGAAAATTCAAAAAAGAATTATTTGTTTTCGTGTTTTTGATGATAAACATACTGCAAATAATATTTATAAAGTAATTGTTTCAATTTTAGATGAATATAAGTTGACAAAAAAAATTTTTTCAATTTCATTTGATAATGCTTCTGCAAATACTAGATCAATTATTGAACTTAAAAAAATTTGTGAACCAAATATTGGTGGAAAATTTTTTCATATAAGATGTGCATGCCATGTTTTAAATTTATGCGTACAAGATGGTTTAAAAATTCTTGAATCTTTTATTTCTCCAATTAAAAAAGTTATTTCATATTTATGGACACATCCCCAAGTGATGAAAAGTTGGGCTAAATTTTGTAAAGAAAATAATAAAAGACCAAAATGTTTTCCAAGGGATGTCCCAACTCGTTGGAATTCAACATATGAATTACTAAACGAGTTTTTTTCTTATAAAGAATTATTATGCTTTTTTGTTACTAATAATATTGAGGATATTAATTTATATCCACAAAATTGGGACATTTGTGCAAAAATTTTAGATATTTTAAAAATTTTTAATGATGCTACCTATAAATTTAGTGGGGTTTATTATCCCACATCTAATTTATTTTTACCTATGTGTATTAATATTGTTACTGCACTCCAAGAATTTCAAAATGATGATTTATTAAAAGATTGTATTTTTTCAATGAAAAAAAATGGTTATCTTATTTTAAAAATATACCACCTCTTTCTCTTGTTGCTATTGTATTTGATCCTAGATGTAGAATGGATGTTTTATGTGATTATTTGACTATTTATTATGACGTATTAAATCTTGATGTAGAAGATAATGTTAATATAAATGTAGTAATGCATGAAGTTAAACAAAATATTATGCAATTATATAATGAATTTATTCAAGTTTCTAGTTCATCTACTTCTACTTCTACTTCTTCTCAATCTAATATTCAACAATTTCCAACACAAAGGGTAAGTGGTGTTGGTGTTGCTCAACAAGTTTTACTACAAAGACAAAAAAGAACAAGGGAATCCAGTTCTATTTCTGAATTTGATAATTATCTAACAACTTCTTTTGAGTTTGGTGATGATTATGCAGATACTGATTTTCCAATTTTAGATTGGTGGAGTCGTCACGCAAATACTTTTCCAATTCTTTCTTTACTTGCAAAACAAATTTTAGCAGCTCCGGTCTCCACTGTTGTGGTTGAACAAGCTTTTAGTCAAGGAGGAAACATAGTTGATGAAACACGATCTCGTATGATACCCGATTCATTAGAAGCACAAGCATGCGTGGATGATTGGACCAAGGCCGAACTAAGAGCCCAAGAAAATCCAAAAGAAAATGAAGATTTATTTGATTTATATGATGGGTCCTCAACGGGAACATCAACTGGTGGTGCAAATAGCGATTAAGGTAAAAGGGGTGAAATTGGTATAAGGTAAGTAAGAACTACGTGGGCTTTGATTCCTCTAAACCCCAAGAGGATACGTAGGCAACTTAATTTTTTTTAAAATAATAAAAAAAAAAAGTTCAAGCCCATTTTTTTTTAAATTATGTTCAAACTTTTAAAAAAAAAATTCAGTTGAAATTTTTTTTAAAAAAAAATAATTATGTTCAACACTCAACAGTTCAAGTCTTTAAAAAAACAAATTTAATTTAAGTATTTTTTAATTTTTTAGGTGTATTTTTTAATTTTTTATGTTCAAATAATTTTTTTTTAAACCGGTCTTCAAAATTTAAAATTTTTTAGGTGTATTTTTTAATTTTTTATGTTCAAATAAATTTTTTTTAAACCGGTCTTCAAAATTTAAAATTTAAAATTATGCGATTCGCCGGAAAACTGATCGGAACCGTCGATTTTGTAACCGGATCGGAACCGGAACCAGAATCAAAACCGGACGGTTTCAAACCGGAACCGGAACCGGATCTTTTCGGTTCGGTTCGGGTTCCAATTTTTCTGGAACTGGAACCGCCGGTTCCAGAACCGTGGCCAAGGCTAGGCAAACCCCCATATTGGATTGAGGTGGAGAGCATTGGATAATTGCAGGTTTAATCTCAAAATTATTAGCTTCCACCCTAGGTCTTGTAATACTTGAGGTTGTCTCATTCAGATTAGGTGTTGTGTAATCTCGCAAGGTACGGACTGGATGTTGAAGTGGTAGCCCAATTAAGTTTTCATTTAAGTTTTCGTTTTCGTTGGCCATGTCTGCTTGTCGTTCGGGTTTTGTTTCTCGTGCTCTTCTTGCAGCATTGTGCCTACGATAAGTTCTTTCAATTTCTGGATCAAAGACTAGAGGTTCAGTCCTCCTCCATCTTCTTTGCATAAAACACCTGAAGTAATTCTTAAAAGAGAATTAAATAAAATAAAAGAATGTCTAAATTAACAATAGGGTAATTTGTATTGATATTGATAACGCCAATCCCCAGCAACGGCGCCAAAAACTTGACAGTGATTTTCGCAAGTATACGAAATCGCAACAAGTAATATAGAGTAAGAGAGTATCGTATCCACAGGGATTGTATATCAAGTACCAAAATTATGTTAACCTATTATTATTTAGACGACAATAAGAAGGAATTGTTGTAAGGAAATTAAATTTGAAAATAAAAACAGAAAGTGATCAAGCAATAAAATTTAAGAGAAAAGAAATCAGGGATTTAAACTACTAGGGAATTTAATTTTACTTAATTCTATCCAACTTATTCTATTAGTTCATTAATCAATTTTAATTGTTCAAGTAAGAGAAACAACCCTGGAATTACTCAGAAGCTCTCCCGATGTATTGTTAGCTATTCTAATCTAGTCTAATTACATATCTTCCAATAGTGAAATCAAACATAAATTAAATCTTTGAGTTTTATGGTTGTTTTGTGAGTTCATAACCTAAGATCATTAACTTATGAAAACCCCCCTTGAGTCAAACCATATAGCTTCTGCGTCAAGTTATTATTTTCAAGTAATTTATTATCTTTTTCATATCAAGAACCCTTCTCCCGATAGTGATTATTGAAATAATTCAATCCAGGGGAAAAATTCTGCCTGGAAGCTTTAAGCACAATAATAAATTATAATAAGAACAAAGAAAAACAAATCTAATATTTAAGCACAATAATAAATTATAACAAGAACAAAGAAAAACAAATCTAATATTATAAATTGGAATCGAATTAAGTTACATCAAATCCCTAGTATAAGAGTTTAGCTGGACATAGTAATTAAATAAAACTTAGTAATACTTGAATCAAACAAGCCTTCCCAATCCTTTGTTCAAATTCATTTCTAAAACAACTTTAAACAAAAAACAACACAAGAAAACGTAAAATATAAAAAATAAACACACAATCATGCAAATCATGCGATTATAACTTAACAAATTTGCCCGCTTTGCGAGGCTATTAGAAAATTACCTTAAATAATAAAAGTCAAATCATGATCTTTTTGATTTACATTCCTAAATGAAAAAAGATTTTGTCTTAATTATTTTTGGTAACAAAATATTTGAAAAATATTTCTATATCTTTTATTTTAGGAAATTATTTTATAAAGAAAGTCCAAAATCTCGCTTTTATTTACTTACCTTAAAAAAAGATTTTGACTTAAAACATTTTTGGCAACAAAATAAAAGATCTCTGTGTATCTTTCATTTTTTGGAAAGTCAAAAATCTTCTTTAAAAAGCTAAAAATCACACTTTCTAAAACGGGATCTTCATCCCTCTATAAAAGACGCCTTCCTCTTGTGAGAACCCAGGTAATTTGATTTTCAAGAATAAGTTAATTGCATCAACGTTTTTATCTCTCAAAGCTCTCTCTTAACCCTCTTATTTCTTTTCATCTTTTTACTTCACGAAATATTTTTAAGAGAAAAGAAAATTTTACAACAACATCTTTTGAAAAACAGTTATGTTCTTTAAATCAATTTTCTAAACTTGATTTCTATCTTTCTCGTGCTTATATTTGCATTTCTCTTTATCTATATAGATTCTATAATCTATTGTAGACATGCTTTTTATTTGAAAAGCTTTTGTGTAATAGCTTAGGTGAAAAGCTATGGTGGAATAGGTTATCAAGCGACCTTCTCCTTGTGTGAGATTCTAATGTCTTGATGTGAGTTTCTGTTCTCTGTAAAAATAGAAAGGGTTGAGGTTGACTAGAACCTTTAGAAAATCTAGTGGGACAAAGGGTAGATCAAAGTATTGATCTATTTTGCCTTGTACTGTTGATTTGTCTCTTACCCTTGAAAGGAGATAACTTAGTGGAGGATCTCAAGAGGAGTCTTGGGGAGTGAATGTAGGCGAGTTAGTGCCGAACCATTATAAATTGTTGTGTTTATCTTCTTTCATTTTCTGAAGTTCTCTTGATTTTATTTTTTTTACACAATTGTTAAGCTTTTAGAAATGCAAAGTTGTTAATGAATTTATGGTTCTAAACTTGAATAAACTTTATCTTTGTTGAACATTAGAACTCTAGATTTCTGTATTGTGATTATACCAAGTTCTGATCTGTTCTTCTATATTCAGTATATATCATAATTTGAACTTTAATCAGTTTTCTAAGTTTGCTTAAAGCTTTGTGAAGTAGTTCTACAATTCAATAACTGTTTTTCACAGAATCTTTAATACTTGTCTAAGCTTTATGTAGTTCTAAATGCAATAACTTTCCTTCATAAAGTGTTTTTGAAATTGCCTAAGATTTGTCAAGCGATTCTAATCACAATAGCTGCTTTTCACAGAGTCTTTCTAAACTTGCATCAAGCTTTGTGAAGTAGTTCTAATCTTGATAACTAACTCTCGCAAATGCTTTCTATTTCCACTGCAACAGAATTTTGATTTTATTTTTGAAATTAAGTTACATTTTTTTTTAATACACAATTCACCCCCCTCTTGGGTTGTGCCATTTATAAACGAGACCCACAATCTGGTATCAGAGCTTTGGCTCTTGACTTACCTAAGCTTAACCGCTTGAGAGAAAGATCCCATGGCAACCCCATTTCCTCTTACATCTTTAAAAGGTCAATCTATTTCTAGACCACCGCTGTTCAATGGTTAATTACTCTTACTGGAAAACTAATGAACAATTTTATAAAATCAGTTGACATAAACTACTAGAGGAATGTTATTACTGGTCCTCGCATTCCTATGAAAATTGAAGAAAAAGTGAAAGTTAGAAAAACAGAAGAAGAATATACTGATGTTGATTGGAATGATATTTCTATAAACGCAAAAGCCATCAATATTCTTCACTGTGCATTAGTTCCACCAGAATACAACAAAGTATCTGGATGTAAATCTGCAACAAAAGTCTGGGAAAAACTTAGAGTTAGCTATGAGGGTACTGATCGAGTGAATGAATCCAAAATTAATATCCTTTGGAGAGAATATGAATGTTTAGTATGAAGACTATAGCTGAATTAAATTCTAGATTCACAAATATAGTTAATCCTTTGAGAACTCTCGGAAAGGAAATTTCGGAAGATGAGCTGGTTAAGAAAATCCTTAGAATTCTACCTAAAAAATGGGATTCTATAGAAACTGTTATGAAATTACAAAGAGACTCCCGTAACTTATGATTATTTGATAGGAGCACTTATTTCAGAAGAGATGAAATCTTCTTTGACTATAGAAGATAAGAAAAAGAAAGGACTGGCTTTGAAAGTAGTTTCGAGTGAAGAAAGTTCTTCTGATCTTGATAGTAATGATTTAGCACTTGTTGCTAAAAGATTCAAAAAGTTTTATAAAAAGAGTGGAAGGCCACAGAAAAAGTTTATCAAAAAGAACTTTTCACTTAAAAAATAGCAACTTGTCTAAGAAAGAACCTTCTCAAGTGGTTTTTTATGAGTGCAACAAGCCCGGCCATATCAAGCCTAACTGTCCTAAGCTGAAAAAGAAGTCAAAAAAAGAAAAGATGAAGCAGGCATTTGTAGCTGCTTGGAGTGACTCAGACGATTCTAAATTTGAAAGTCAAAGTGACCAGGAGAAGATTCCAAATATTTGTCTAATGGCCACTATCGATTCTAACTCCAAGGAAATTAGCACTTTGTTTTCAACACAGAAAGCTAGAAGTAGTGAAGCAGATACAACAGGCCAAAAGCGTGAAGAAAGCAATGTAAGTATTTTTGAACCTAAATCTAAAAATGATCTTTTAGATACTTATAATAACCTATGCACTGAATTTGAAAATCTTGTTAAAAAGCATAAAGTTTTAAAGAAAGATTTCAGAAAATTAAAAACTGAATGTAATCATTTGAAAGATGCTTTTTATCAAGAAGTTACATGCAAAGATCTTTTCATAGAGATCAAAGATCTTAAAGATTGTAATGATAAATTGTTTGAAAATCTGAAACACTTTGAAAAAAAATGTAAAAAATCTAAATTCTGAAAATAAATCTTTGAAAACTGAGATTAGAATTCTAAAGTCAATTTTAGAATCATTTTCTAAAAAAAATACAAGTTCTAGTTATGATAGCATTTCAAAACAAAATCATATTTCAAATAAGAAAAATGTTATTTCTAATATTGTGACTTTGAAACATCAAAAATCTGATAGTCTTAACAAAAAGAAAAATCATAGTAAGTTGAATACACTTGTTACCACTAACCCTCCAGGACCCAATACGAGTTGGGTACCTATATTTGCATGATCTTTTCAGGTGTGCCTAAGGAGTGAGCTGAAAATAGAAATGCGGCATATGGACAGCGCTTACTCTAGGCATATGACTGGTGATAGAAAGAAATTCACCAGATTAGAAAAGAAAAAGGGTGGTACAGTGAGCTTTGGAGACAAAGCAAAAGGTAAATTCAATAGAAGATGTATGCTTAGTAGAAGGATTACATTATAACTTGTTAAGTGTGAGTCAGATTTGTGATAAAAATAGAAGAGTGATCTTTGAACCCTCTTATTGTGAAGTTTAGAACATGCA
Organism: Jatropha curcas; assembly: GCF_041381405.1. Classification (NCBI taxonomy): domain Eukaryota; kingdom Viridiplantae; phylum Streptophyta; class Magnoliopsida; order Malpighiales; family Euphorbiaceae; genus Jatropha; species Jatropha curcas. Next base: position 16,310,509 of record NC_143159.1, read on the forward strand.
TGATAACAAAACTTTATTTGTTGGAAAAAGGTTTGGGAACATATACCTAGTAGACCTTTCTCATATGCATAACCTAGACATATGCTTAGTTTCTGTTGACAATTCTAGTTAGTTATGGCATAGAAGACTTGGACATGCAAGCATGCACCTGATTTCTAAACTATCTAAAAAAGACTTGGTTCGTGGTTTGCCAAAGTTAAAGTTTGAAAAAGGTCAAATTTGTGATGCTTATCAATTGGGCAAACAAACCAGAACATCTTTCAAATCTAAGGGCATGGTTTCTACTTTTAGACCTTTAGAATTGCTACACCTTGATTTATTTGGACCTGTTACCCCTAGTCTTGGAGGTAAATTCTATGCATTTGTTATTGTAGATTATTACTCTAGATTCACCTGGACTCTTCCTTAGAAATAAGGATGAGTCATATGACATGTTTGTTCATTGTTATAAGAGAATAGAAAATGAGAAAGGATACAACATCTCTGTGATTAGAAGTGATCATGAAGGAGAATTTGAAAATTAAAAATTTGATGAGTTCTGCAAAGAGTTAGGAATCTTCCATAACTTCTCAGCACCTGGAACACCCCAGCAGAATGGAGTAGTGGAATGCAAGAATAGAACACTTCAGGAACTGGCCAGAACCATGCTGAGTGATTCTAAGTTACCAAAGTATTTCTGGCACAAGCTGTTAACACTGCCTGTTATATTCTAAATAAGGCTTGGTAAAGATCTAAACTGAAAAAGACTCCATATGAGCTATATAAAGCTAGAAATCCAAATATTGGTTATTTTCACATCTTTGGGTGTAAATATTTTATTCTAGATAACAAGAAAAATATCACCTTGCTAAATCTAATGATAAATCTTATGAAGGAATTTTTCTAGGATATTCCAATAATAGTAAAGCATACGGGGTGTTTAATAAGAAAACTCTCGTTGTAGAAAAATCTATTCATGTTGTGTTTGATGAATCTGACTCTACTTCTAGAATTTTAGAAAATGATGATGTTGTAGATTTCAATCAAGAAAAGTAGAATGAACAATCAGAACAACTAGAGCAGCCAAAAAATGAGTAGAACGTTGAAAATCGGGCTGAACCAGAAAATGAATATGAAAATTCAACTGAAACACAAATGCCAGAAACAGAAAATGAGAATTCTGAATTACCAAAAGTGTGGCTATTCCACAAGTGTCATCCTCAAGAGGACATCATCGACAACCCTTCAGAAAGGATGATGACTAGAGCTCACTTTAAGAGATATTTTTGTAAAGTTGCTTTCATTTCTCAATTAGAACTTAAGAATTTAGAAGATGCTCAAAATGATGAAAGTTGGATTCTTGCTATGCGAGAAGAACTAAATCAGATTAAGATAAAGCAAGTTTGGAAACTTGTTTCTAGACCTTAAAACAATTCTGTTAGTGGAACAAAATACGTGTTTAAAAATAAGATTGATGAACAAGGTAATGTTATGAGAAATAAAGCAAGGTTAGTGGCTCAAGGTTACAATCAAGAAGAGGGCATCGATTTTGATGAGACCTTTACTCCATTTGCTAGACTTGAGGCCATTAGAATGCTTTGTGCTTTTGCATGTTTTAAAAACTTCATGTTATATCAAATGGATGTGAAAAGTGCTTTTCTAAATGGTTTTCTAAATAAAGAAGTGCATATAGAACAACCACCTGGTTTTGAAGTTTATGATAAACCAAATCATGTTTACAAACTTACTAAAGCTCTTTATGGTTTAAAACAAGCACTCAGAGCTTGGTATGAAAGATTAAGTAAGTTTTTATCGAAAAATGGTTTTTCTAAAGGTAAGGTTGATACTACACGATTTATTAAAAATAAAGCACCTGATATTCTAGTTGTGTAAATCTATGTTGGTGACATAATCTTTAGTTCTACTAATGACCATCTTTGTAAGGAATTTTTTAAGATTATGCAGGGTGAGTTTGAAATGAGTACGATAGGAGAATTAAATTTTTTCCTTGGACTTCAAATCAAACAATATGAAAATGAGATTTTCATAAACCAAGGCAAGTATACTTGAGAACTGTTAAAAAGGTTCAAAATGGAGAATGCCAAGGTATATAGTACACCAATGAGCCCATCCTCAAAATTAGAAAAAGATGAAAATGAAAAGGATGTGGATATTAAGATGTTTAGAAGTATGATTGGTTCTTTACTATATCTAAATATAAGCAGACCTGATATTCACTTTAGTATTTGTTTATATGCTAAATGTCAATCATGTCCCAAAGAATCTCATTTATTTGCTATAAAAAGAATTCTAAGATATCTTTATGGAGGAACTTCTAATTTGGGTCTGTGGTATTCTAAAGATGATACATTTGATCTTGTTGGGTATAGCGATTCCGATTTTGCAGGAAGCAGAATAGATAGAAAAAGCACATCTGAAACTTGTCAGTTTCTAAATAGCGCCCTTGTATCATGAGTTAGTAAGAAATAGACATCTGTTGCTCTTTCTACTGCATAAGCAGAATATATTGCTGCTGGAAGTTATGTTGCACAAGTTTTGTAGATCAAGCAATAATTGGCAGACTATGGTTTGAAATTAGAAATAGTTCCAATCAAATGTGACAACATAAGCGCTATCAACTTATCTAAGAATACAGTCCAACATTCTAAAACCAAGCACATAAAACTCAGACATCACTTCATATGTGATCATGTAAAAAAAGGAGATATAGTGATTAAGTTCATTCTTGCAGAAAAGCAATTAGCAGACATCTTTACTAAACCTTTAAGTGAAAGCCAATTTTGCTTAATTAGAAGAGAACTAGATATGTTAGTTCTACACTCTTAACTTTAGAACTCTGTGAGTATGTTCTAAAATGCTTTCTATATTTGAGATTGAAGGACCTGCTCTGTGCTATGTTCTAATATTCTATTCTATGTGACTTTGAAAAAACATTTTTGTCTAAAAAAAGATGAATAAGGCCCTGATGTGAAGTTCTAATGTCACCATCAGATTCTATTTATTTTTAAACAAATCAAAACAATCCATTTTTTTATTTATTTTTGCTACTTTTATTTGTTTTGTGTCTATTTTGTTTTATTCTGTTTCTTTATTTATTTTGTTTTGTTTTAGTTTTGACGGCATTTTTTTGTGTTATTTCTTTTATTTAAATTCTTTTTGTTGGTTTACTTTTCCTTAAAACTGTTTTTATTCTTTTAAGCTTTCCTCTTTGTTATAACTTCTCTTTTAAGTGTTTATTTCTTTCCTAAAATTATAACTTCTCTAATTAACTACTCCTTCTTCTATCAAATACTGTTTTCTCTTCTCTATCTCCTTCTCATAAACAAAACCCTAAGCACAATCTGCTTCAATACCCTAACCATGGCCAAATTGAGTTCTACCTCTTCCTCCTCTGATTCTTTAACTGAACAAAAACTACAACTTTTTAAGAGATTATCTAAGAAGTATGAAAAGAAAGAATCAGGATAAAAGAAATCCATTGTGGAATCAAGTTCAAAGAAAGAAAAATCGAAAAGTAAAATGGAGAAATCAAAAAGGGAAGAAAAATTAAAGGAAAAGGTGACGCGAAACCCAATGAAAATAAATTTCATGAACTCAATGACAAGTTTTGGAAGAGATCAAAGATCTAGAATAAATTCCCCTCTATGGCACCCAAAGCTTAAAGAAGCAAGAACACCAATAATAGAGTAAAAGAATAAGATAAACGCCACAAAGAATTGATAAGTTTACCTTGATTCTTGATGCAATTAGAAGAATGCAATCTCACACTCTCTAAAAACATGAACACGCCAAAGGCATGGAAGAAGAAAATTTCTCTTTTATTGATTGAATAATTGTTTTATAATTACAAAATAACAAGCTATTTATACTAATCTAAGAGGTCCAGATCCTTAAAGGATTTAGAGTTAGCTAAGGAGTAGGATTTAGCAAATCTAAACCAACTAAGGATAAGACTAACAAAATTATAACAACTTAAGGATTTGGATATCTAATCCAAATCTACTAAAGATTGACTAAATCTAAACAAAATAAGGCTAATTATTCAAGGGTGGCCGAAATATTGGAGGCCCAACCCATTAGCAAAGCAAAAACTCAAAATAAGCTAACTAACTTAATGATAGGCAGGGACAAGCACGGCCTGGGTGTGCTATTTGGCACGGGCGTGCTTCAATGTAGGAGTTCCCTCGTGAGAGTCAGAGGGAAGCACGGCCCGGGTGTGCTATTTGGCACGGGGGTGCTTCAGAGTCAGAGGGAAGCACGGCCTGGGTGTGCTATTTGGCACGGGATGTGCTTCAAGGTAGTTGTTTTCCTCAGCAAGTCAGACGAGGGCACGGCCTGGGGTGTGCCATCTAGCACGGGCGTGCTAACCAAGCATGGTCTAGGCATGTCTTGTGTTGGAAATTCAGGTTCCAACTCAACATGTGCTTCCATCAATGTGAGAAATTTAGATGTTCTCCATGCTTCCTTGAGCTTTATGTTTGAGTGGTAGCCATTTCGTATCATTCCCCCTTTCCTCGAAAAGATTCGTCCTCGAATCTTAGTTAGAAGTTGAGGTATCCATGCTCCCTTGTTCCCTTGGTCTCTATGGATGAGTGATGGCGGATTCGTATCATTCCCCCTTTCCTTGAAAAGGTTCATCCTCGAATCTGCAATCATGTTAAAAGGAGACAGATTACTAACATTGAAAGTAATGGAAACACCATACTCACCTGGTAAGCCTGTCTTATAGGTGTTGTCATCAATGTGCTCCACAACTTCGCATGGTTCTCCTCCACGTTCATCAATCTTAATCTTCCTTTGGTTGGGAAACTTTTCTTTGCGAAAGTGTACCCAAACCCAATCTCCAGGTTTAAACACATCATGCCTTTTTCTCTTGTTGGCACGGTTGACATAGCTTTTGTTCTTCATGTTCATATGAATCCTAGCCTTAGCGTGCATCTCCTTCACCAATGTAGGCTTTTCTTCACTTTGAGGAAATCTCTGCAACAAAGAAACAGAACTAGAAGGTAGAGAAAAAGTGTTGATGTTAGTCAAACTATGCAAAAACTCCTTAAACCGAATCATCAAGACTGGTCTACCCTCTCTCACACTGTTTTGGATCTCTTTCTTTTTCACATACACAATTTGTTTCTCTTTTTCACTCACAGTTGGGCCATTAATTTGTTTTGTTATTTTTGTAGCCTCTTTTCCTTCATCCTTACTCTTTTCTCTCTTTTGTTCCTTTGACAATTCACTCTCTAATGGGCTATTAATTTGTTTTGTTTGCCCTGTGGCTTCTTCCTCCTCCTTTTCTTCATTCTTTTCTGGTTCTCTCAAAGTTGAGGTCACTATCTCAGGTAGCTTCTCTTGGTCACCACATACTTCAAATTTTTGCAAAGGATCAACAAACACATTTGGCAAAGATGGGTTAAGATCATTGATGGTCAAACAAACTGCTTTGCACAAAGGTACAATTTGAATTTGTCTTTCCTTTTCTTCTCCCTCTTTCTTTTTAGTTTTACTTAATAGATTTTCACTCAGTTTATTTTTACTTTCTTTTTCTTTATTGACAGTCTCAAAACTCATCTTTTTCTTTTCACATTGGTCTTCATACACTTCTTTTGAGAAAGATGAATTTGAACTAGTCATCCACCCATCCTTTGTGAATGGATACCTATTGAGGTAATCCACACTTTTCCTTTCTTGCATCCTTCCTGAATTATTGTTCAAATTCCTAAAGTAACAATTAGGATTATCGACCTCCTCATCTTTAGATGTTTGAAATCTAGTTGATGTAGTACTAGGACGAGCTCTTGTTGTATTAGAGCGTCGGGCGGCTTTAATCTCCTTCAAATCGTTTCTCATATCTTGGAAGAAACTGTTGAAGCTTCTAAACTGTTCTTGGATTGATTCCATTACAAGTTTTAATTGGGAATCATCTATTTGACTTTCATCCTCACTATTATCTGTACTCATGGTTAGTATTCAAAAGAAAACACAAAAGATTTGGGTTATTGATAAATCACTCCCTCACGTGTTTACACTCTTGAATCACTCCTTGCAATTCTTCCAATTGAACTTCAGAATCTTAGTTCAACCTATCAACTCAAAGATCAGGTTTAGAACAAGGAATAAAAACTTAACAATGAAAAGCAAGCACAAGTTCTAGAAAGAAGACTCAAAACGATATGGACAGTAGCACAAGAACATAAACAATGCACTACTTTAATGATCAATTAGAGTGTAGTGAACAAGCAAACACACCCTAACAATGTAATAGAAGCAATAGAAAGCTCATACAAAAAAAAAAAAAAAACAGGAAACTAGAATTTAAAAGACAATATTAGGATATAATGTATGAATTTAGCTTACTACAAAGCAAACTAAATATGGACCTAATTAATTCTACCCAAAACAAAGCAAGCAAACAAAGAAAAATTAAAAGAAAACAATTTTAAGATAGGGTCAGAACAGAGCACGGGCGTGTGTTTAAGTTCTAGTCCAACAAGTGGAAGTCAGAAAAGTGCACGGTTGTGCCTTGTGTCCCTTTTTAATGCAACCCAATTTAAATAGGATTCTTAGATTTGACAAGGATTGTAGTAGATTTTACTCAATCTCAAAAGATATGGTCAACTAATTTTTTTGTTATCTTATCCACAAGTAGTTAAGATTGGATTTATCACAAGATTATAGTGGATAACTAAATCCCATAAAATATGGTCAAATCCTTTTAGGATTAGGAACAATCCCACTAAATATGGTCAAATCTCCTAAGGATTAGGAATAATCCCACAAAATATGGCAAAATCCCACAAAATAAGGTAAAATCCCTTTGAATTAGGATCAAATCCCTGGGATTCAGGAACATAACAAGATCCACACAAACAAATTTCAATGGTGGACGAAAATTTTTTCTATACTTTTTTTTTTTTTTTTTTTTTTTTAGTCAACAAGATCTAAGATCTAAACTTCCAGAATTGAACAAGAACGAAATTACTAAATTTAATTGAAGCAAAAACGAATTGAAACAATCAAACAAGAAAACAAACACAAAAGAAATAAGATGAAGAAGAAAACAAACACAAGAACAAGATGAATAAGAAAACAAATAAACACAAACCCTAGAGCTAAGATAAATAAGAATTTACCTTAATCTTTGGCTCTGATACCAAACTGACGCGGAACCCAATGAAAATAAATTTCATGAACTCAATGACAAGTTTTGGAAGAGATCAAAGATCTAGAATAAATTCCCCTCTATGGCACCCAAAGCTTAAAGAAGCAAGAACACCAATAATAGAGTAAAAGAATAAGATAAACGCCACAAAGAATTGATAAGTTTACCTTGATTCTTGATGCAATTAGAAGAATGCAATCTCACACTCTCTAAAAACATGAACACGCCAAAGGCATGGAAGAAGAAAATTTTTCTTTTATTGATTGAATAATTGTTTTATAATTACAAAATAACAAGCTATTTATACTAATCTAAGAGGTCCAGATCCTTAAAGGATTTAGAGTTAGCTAAGGAGTAGGATTTAGCAAATCTAAACCAACTAAGGATAAGACTAACAAAATTATAACAACTTAAGGATTTGGATATCTAATACAAAATAAGGCTAATTATTCAAGGGTGGCCGAAATATTGGAGGCCCAACCCATTAGCAAAGCAAAAACTCAAAATAAGCTAACTAACTTAATGATAGGCAGGGACAAGCACGGCCTGGGTGTGCTATTTGGCACGGGCGTGCTTCAATGTAGGAGTTCCCTCGTGAGAGTCAGAGGGAAGCACGGCCCGGGTGTGCTATTTGGCACGGGGGTGCTTCAGAGTCAGAGGGAAGCACGGCCTGGGTGTACTATTTGGCACGGGGTGTGCTTCAAGGTAGTTGTTTTCCTCAGCAAGTCAGACGAGGGCACGGCCTGGGGTCTGCCATCTAGCACGGGCGTGCTAACCAAGCATGGTCTAGGCATGTCTTGTGTTGGAAATTCAGGTTCCAACTCAACATGTGCTTCCATCAATGTGAGAAACTTAGATGTTCTCCATGCTTCCTTGAGCTTTATGTTTGAGTGGTAGCCATTTCGTATCAAAAGGTCTCTAGTTCTCGCAGTAAAGGTAAAACCATTTTATCCCCAAATCCTCTTATGCATTCATATGTTATTGACTGGAAATTCTTTGGACCGCAAGAATTTAACTTTAGGGAACTATTTGAGTTTCAGGAATGGATGAAGTTTTTGTCTTTAAGTAGACCTTGCTATGAGAGTTTGGTAAAAGAGTTTTATGGCTCTCTCAAAGCCACTAGTTCAGAGACGCTTTTTGTGAAAATCGAGGGTGAAACCAAAGTGTTATCTTACACTGGTTTGAGCAAAATCTATAAAATACCAAATAATGGGAATAAGGTGACAAAGATTAAGGAAATCTCTAGGGTAGAAAGGCATAAAAAGTAAGAATTCATAAGGAAAATCAGTAGGAAGGGTTCTGCGAAAAAATAAAATGTAATTGAATGCTCTAATCTTAACGACAGCATGAAGTGGTTGTATAAGTTAATTGTGCACTGCATCTATCCAAAGAGCGATTCGCTCACCTATATAAACCAAGTTGAACTGTGCATTATGTGGCACAGAATTGAAAAGAAACCTTTCAATCTATATCATATTATTTTTGATAAGATGCAAAACAACCAAAAAAACTACCTTATGGTATGGTGCTTACCCTTGTCTTTGAGCTTTTGGAAGTTGATTTAGGTAAGAGTGAGGGTCATAATTGTTGGATTTAATTTTCTATTGTGGGCTTAATATGTAAAATTAAATATGTACAGCAGTCCAATTGTAAAGTCAATTTCAAATGTGGTCTTGATTGTGAATAATTGACTATTGAGGTATCAACTAATTATAGATATTAAGTGTAGAGACCATTATATAATTCCTATTTCGTTAAAGGACCGAAATAGGAATTGTACTAACCCTACAGGTATATAAAGGTCGTGGTCCCCAGAGGAGTTGAATACGATTCAGTTTTACGTTCCTTTCGTACTGCTTCCGCTAAATCGATTCTTCAATTCTCTGGAAGGCTGCAAACCTAATTCTACACATCAAGATCGACGAACAACGATGTCAGGTACGCAACCTTTTATAATTCAATCTATTTTGTTGAATCTAGTGGTTTGCACGATCTAGGTTATTGTTGAATTGTTTGAGATTAATTCTTAACAAGTGGTATCAGAGCCTTGTGCATAATTGCTAGATTTTAGATTGATTTTTGTATGTTTTTTTTTTATTTTTTTACCCTACTGTTTACGGATTGAGGGTTTTGTTTAATAAAAAAAAAAAAGTTGTTCTCACTGTTCTTCGGATTCCCCAAGAACAGTTAAGAGGTTTTGAACTAACGCCATTGATGATTACTTGTTCGATTGGTATTTTTTTTTTTTAGCAGGATTTTATTAAAAAAAAAAAAAAAAAAAAAGGAAGTCGGCGGCACCTGTTATTTTCCTCTTTAATCGTTTTTGTGTTTTTAGGGTTAGGGATGGAAAATAACAGTTAGGTCCCTGGAAAATTTTAGATTAGGTCCCTAATTTTCTGTTTTTCATATTAGGTCCCTAATTTTCTGTTTTTTCGTATTAGGTCCCTAATTTTCTGTTTTTTTCGTATTAGGCTCCTAATTTTCTGTAACTTCAGATTAGGCCCCATAATTTTCTATAACTTCACATTAGGCCCCTAAGTTTCTGTAACTTCAGATTAAGCCCCTAATTTTCTGTTTTCTTTCGTCTAGACCCATGGACATATATTTAATTAAATTAGACCCCCGAACTTTATTTATTCAAATTTATTTAGTCCAATTTTATAACTTAGTCTCTAATTTAGTGACTTAAAGACTAGATTATATATATATATATATATATATTTTTTTTTTTTGGGCTAAATAATTTTAGATTATTAAATATTTAGACAATCAATTCATTTAATTGCAATTGTTTTGTTTTAATTACAATTAAATGATTTAATTTATCGACTTGAGATTAAATTTGGAGTGATTAAGTCTCTATTGTGTTTGATATTTGTTAAAATAAATTGATTTGATCAATAAGTCACCAAAGTGACCTCTATTGCTTGAATTGATTTATTTTAGAATATTAGACAGGTGTATTAGAATTCGTTGCGGATAGTTAATCGGCCCAAAGGAAGGTTGCTATCTGGCTGAGTTTTGAATACATGTTTGGCAATAAGTATGTGATAATTGTTTGATTATTTTCCATGACAATGATATATCGGCCCAAAGGAAGATTTATTATTTGTCAGGACTATGTTATCAATATTTGATTGCTGCGTTGAGATACTAATTACAAGTTAATGTTTTACATCCAAAGATGAGAATATTAATGTTGTGTCTGTATCTTATTTCCATTTTTGATCTCTACTTATGTGAATTGTTTCATTTGTGGATTGTGAGCTTATACTTGTCTATTTGTTTATTTTCTCTGATGTCAGCTAACATGTCATTTAATCCTGATTGTGTCCCTAAACTTGAGGGATCAAATTTTGAGTCTTGGAAATCAGACATTATGATCTTTCTGGGCTGTATGGATTTGGATCTTGCATTCAGGATGACGAACCTGCTCCTCTTACTGATACGAGCACTAATGTTCAAAGGGTTCAGTATGAGAAGTGGGAGCGTTCTAATCGTTTAGGTCTGATGATCATGCAGAAAGGAGTCCCAGAACATGTTCGAGACTCTGTCTCAGCTGAAAAGAACAATGCTCAAAACCATCTTGCCGAGCTGGAAAGGGCTTATGTCAAGAATGACAAAGCCGAAGTGGGAACACTTTTAGGAAAATTAACCTCCATGAAGTTTGCTGGCAATGGTGGTGTTCGGGAGCATATTCTTAGCATGTCTCAGATTGCAAAGAGACTGAAGGCGCTGGGTATGGCTTTACCAGATGACCTTTTAGTCCATTTGGTTATGAATTCTCTTCCTTCTCAGTATGGACAAATTAGGACTTCCTATAATTGTCAGCCGAATAAATGGACTCTTAACGAGCTCATTTCTCATTGTGTTGATGAGGAGGAAAAGATGAATTCTAACAAAAGAGAGAGTGCTCATTTTGTTTCTTCAGCTGGGAAGGGCAAGAATAAGAAAAGAAAGAGGCCTTCTGCAAAGACTGTTGAAAAGGCTATTGAGAAACCTGCTACTGGTACTGCTGTAGATCCAGTACAAAAGAAGCCTTATGTGCCAAAATGCTTCTTTTGTGGAAAGACGGATCACTTGAGAAAGGACTGTCCTAAATTTGCTATTTGGCTTGCAAAGAAGGGTAAGTACCTTGTTTTAGTCTGTTGTGAAGTTAATTTAACTTGAGCTCCTAAAAACACTTATTGGGTTGATTCTAGTGCTACCGCTCATATAAGTGTTTCATTGCAGGGCTGCCTCAACTACAGAAAGCCAACTGACGGTGAAAGATACGTCTATGTGGGAAATGGCGATCTGGCTGAAGTAGAGGCAATTGGACATTTTAGATTACGTTTAAGTACTGGCTATTTTTTGGATCTTATAGATACTTTTGTTATTCCCTCTTTTAGAAGGAATTTGATTTCTGTTTCCTTTTTGGACAAATCTGGTTTTCATTGTTCTTTTGGAGACAGTGTATTTACTTTATCTATGAATTCAAAAGTTTTGGGTACTGGTTGCTTGAATGAATGTGATAATCTATATATGTTAGACATTGATACTAGTTATCATGAATCCCTGCATGTTACTACAAGAGGTACCAAAAGAAAGTTGAATATTGATAACTCAGCTGTACTTTGGCATAGACGTTTGGGTCATGTATCCAAATCAAGAATTGAGCGTCTTGTTTCTGATGGTATCTTGGATACACTTGATTACACAGGTTTGGATTCTTGTATTGAGTGTATTAAAGGAAAACAGACTAAACAAAAGAGACTAGGTGCCATTCGGTCATCCAATGTTTTAGAACTGATTCATACAGATATTTGCGATCCATTCCATATTGCAGCTAGAAATGGCCAAAGATATTTTATATCATTCATTGATGACTATTCTCGTTATGGTTACTTATATCTCATTCATGAAAAATCTGAGTCTTTGAACGTGTTCAAATCTTATAAAGCCGAAGTTGAAAATCAACTAGGAAAGAAGATTAAATCTGTTTGATCTGACCGTGGTGGTGAATATTATGGTAAATATGACGGTTCAGGCGAACAACGTCCAGGACCTTTTGCGCTTTTCCTACAGGAATGTGGAATTGTCCCTCAATATACAATGCCTGGTACACCCAGCATGAATGGTGTATCTGAGAGACGTAATAGGACTCTTATGGATATGGTAAGGAGTATGATTAGTCATTCTACTTTACCAGAGTCTCTGTGGGGTGAAGCGTTAAAGACAGCAGCTTATCTTCTCAATAGGATTCCATCTAAAGCAGTTGCTAAAACACCTTATGAACTTTGGACTGGACGTAAGCCTAGTCTAAAGCATCTTCATGTTTGGGGATGTCCAGCTGAAGCAAGGCCTTACAAGCCGAATGAAACAAAACTGGACTCCAAAACTATCAGCAGCTACTTTGTTGGATATTCTGAGCGGTCTAGGGGTTACAAGTTTTATAATCCTACTTCCAGAACTTTTTTTGAAACGAGAATTGCAACATTTTTTGAGGATGTTGATTTTGGAGGGAGAAATAAAGAAAGAAACATTGTCTTTGAAGAGGAACCAAGTAAGGATGATTCGGTTCTCATTCCTTTTGTTGTTTCTGATAGCGTACAGACTCCAGTTGCTCCTGTAGCTATGCAAGATCCAATTCAAGACAATGCTATTCTTCCTCAAGAACAAATTCAACAACCTCAAGAATTAGAGCTTGTTCAAATGCCTTTGAGGAGATCTACTAGGGAGAGAAGAAGTGCTATTCGAGATGATTATATAGTGTTTCTTCAGGAACATGAGGATACTGTAGACATGATAGATGATGATCCAGTTAGTTTCTATCATGCCATGCAGAGTTCTGACTCCCATAAGTGGATTGAGGCAATGAACGAAGAGTATAAGTCTATGCAAGACAATCAAGTTTGGGATCTTGTTCAATTACCTGAAGGAAAGAAACCCATTGGTTGCAAATGGATATTTAAAACCAAAAGGGATTCTCAAGGTAATGTGGAAAGATATAAAGCACGTCTTGTAGCAAAAGGCTTTACTCAAAAGGAAGGGATTGACTATAAAGAAACCTTCTCTCCAGTTTCTTCGAAGGATTCTTTTAGGACAATCATGGCCTTTGTTGCAAATCTTGATCTTGAGCTTCATCAAATGGATGTTAAGACTGCGTTTCTCAATGGCGACATTGATCAAACAATATATATGGTGCAACCAGAAAATTTTGAAATTGGAGATCCAAAACATCTGGTATGCAAATTAAAGAAATCCATTTATGGACTCAAGCAAGCTTCTCGTCAATGGTACTTTAAGTTCAACCAAGTAATTGTCTCGTTTGGTTTTGAGGCAAATGCTGTTGAAAATTGTGTGTACCATAAGTTCAGTGGGAGTAGGTTTATCTTTTTGGTCTTATATGTGGATGACATACTTCTTGCTACTAATTGTAAGGTCTTGCTGCATGAAACCAAAGTTTTTCTTTCAAAGCATTTTGAGATGAAAAATTTAGGTGAAGCTTCTTTTGTTTTAGGGATTCAGATACATCGAGACCGTTCTCGAGGTATTCTTGGATTATCACAAAAGAGCTATATTGATAAAGTGCTCAAGAGATTTAGTATGCAGAATTCTAGACCATTGGATACCCCTATTGCAAAAGGTGATAAATTTAGTAATCAACAATGTCCAAAGAGTGAACTTGAAATTCAGGAAATGCAAAAGGTTCCTTATGCGTCAGCTGTAGGAAGTCTTATGTATGTTCAAGTTTGTACTCGTCCAGACATTTCTTTTATAGTTGGCATGTTAGGCAGATATCTCAGCAATCCAGGAATGGATCATTGGAAAGCAGCCAAAAGAGTCATGAGATATCTTTAGAGGACTAAGGGACATATGCTCACATATAGGAGATCAGATCAGCTTGAGATCATTGGGTATACTGATTCTGATTTTGCTGGATGCCAAGACAGTAGAAAATCCACATCTGGCTACATTTTTCTATTGGCTGGCGGTGCTATTTCTTGGAAGAGTGTGAAACAAACTCTAGTAGCAACCTCCACCATGGAAGCTGAATTTGTAGCATCTTATGAGGCATCCAATCAAACTATTTGGCTGAGAAACCTTGTCACTGGGCTGCGTGTAGTAGGTGGAATAGAAAGACCACTGAAGTTGTATTGTGACAGCAGGTCAGCCGTTTTATTCTCCAACAACAACAGGAGCTCTTCTCGATCAAAACACATTGAGATTAAGTTCTTGGCTATGAAGGAGAGGGTACAGAGTGGACAGATATCCTTAGAGCATATTGGAACAAACTCTATGATTGCGGATCCGCTTACAAAGGCAGTGATACCGAAAGTTTTCCATGAGCACACCACTCATATGGGTATCGTTTTGTTTGAGACTGTCTAGTTTTAGTGGGAGTTTGCTCTTTATGTATACATTATGTTTTTGAATGCTCTATTTTGTTTTGGATATGTTTTATTATGAAATTTTGTTGAGTACTCATTTTGGTTGATGGTTACACTGTATTATTATTATTGTTTTGCTTGATCTCACTTTTGTTGGTGACCAGTTGGAAACAGACATGATGATCACATTACATGTAGTTTTCATGCCACACTTCTATAATGAATCTATGTCATTTAGGGATATTGGTAATGTAGTTGATGATGAACTTAGTCATGAGATCTATGGTGAATGTTTCTTCAGCTCTTTATCAATATAACTAATGGACGAGATTGTTTTTGGATACCTTGTATGACTGCGTTTGTTGAGCTCATTTTGGTGTATGTATTTTATTTAACATATGTTCGCCCAAGTGGGAGATTGTTGGATTTAATTTTCTATTGTGGGCTTAATATGTAAAATTAAATATGTACAGCAGTCCAATTGTAAAGTCAATTTCAAATGTGGTCTTGATTGTGAATAATTGACTATTGAGGTATCAACTAATTATAGATATTAAGTGTAGAGACCATTATATAATTCCTATTTCGTTAGAGGACCGACATAGGAATTGTACTAACCCTACAGGTATATAAAGGTCGTGGTCCCCAGAGGAGTTGAATACGATTCAGTTTTACGTTTCTTTCGTACTGCTTCCGCTAAATCGATTCTTCAATTCTCTGGAAGGCTGCAAACCTAATTCTACACATCAAGATCGACGAACAACGATGTCAGGTACGCAACCTTTTATAATTCAATCTATTTTGTTGAATCTAGTGGTTTGCACGATCTAGGTTATTGTTGAATTGTTTGAGATTAATTCTTAACAATAATGTTTCAAAGTTAGATAGTAGATCTTTGAAGCTAAAGGAATAAAGAAGGAGAAGAAGAAAAAGAGAAAGAAGTTGCTAAGGAAAAAGAAAAGGCAGTAAAAAAAAGAATAGAAAAAGAAAAATTAATGTTGGAAGAAGAAGAAGATGAGAGTAAGAGGAAGAAGAGAAGGTTAGTAAAAGGAAAAGGAAAATTGGAAGAAACTAAGAAAGAAGAAGAAAAAGAAGAATTGGAAGAAGTAGAAGAAGAGAAAAAGGAAGAAATAAAAAAAGAAAAAGAGATAGAAACTGAGGTCGAAATAGAGTCAAAAAAAGACCTAGGAAAAGAAGAAGAAAAAAAGAAAGATGAAGTTGAAACTGAAGAGAAAAAGGATTCTATGGATCCTGGAAAAGAGACTGAGTCAACTGGAAAAGGAGAGGCAATAGAAGTTAAGGATGCCAGTGATGCTGTAACAGAAAAGTTAGAATTAAGTGAAAAGGAAAAGGAGACTGAGGTTGAGGTTAAGAAGACATCAGAATTCCTCAAGCACAAAAGAGTAGAGAGGCTATGCTGAGCAAAATAGAAAAATGACTCATTGAAGAGCATATAAGGAACTTGACGAGGCTATCAAACATAGTAAGGCTGTGATCGCACATAATCAATCCCTCATTGAGTCTATGGAAAGAATGAAAAGTGTCAATGAGAGAAGACTAGCTACTCTAAAGGTTAAGGGTATGCTCTACACTCCTACTTCAGAAAAGCCTAAGAGAGCAAAGCACACTATTGGAAGGCATAGAGTTCATGGAAGGAAGCCTCCTTTACATTCCTCTTCTAAATGATCTGAGAGTCTTGCTGAGACTTCACCTGCATAGAATCTCAGGAGTTCTAAAAGACTCAAAACTGACTCTAAACCCCTCTGCTTCCTTCTAATCTGCTCTAACTATGTTTTGTGAACATTTTTCTGTTATTTGTTCTATTTTTTTTATTTGTGTTTGCAGTTTGTGTTATTCTGTTTAAAATTTTCTAAATTTGTTTATTGGTTGTCTTTACTTTTATGTTGCTCTCATTTATTAACCCTCTTTTATGATGGCAAAAAAGGGGAGAACACAGTACGTTTTGATGCTTAAGTACTTAAAGGAGAATGTTATATTTTTAGTACTTAATCTCTATTATATTTTTAGTACTTAATCTGTATGTGCTTATCATGTTCTAATCTGTGTTGTTTCGTTTCCATATAAACAGAATATGCTTTATGCTTTATATGATGATCTGATACTTACATTTTAGAACTTAGTTTTTTATTCTAATGCATGCTCTGAATGTTAGACTTAGAACTTAGTTTTAGCTCTAATATCAGTTTCTAAATCTATATTTGCTCTAATTATATGCTCTGATTGTTAGACTTTAGAACTTAGTTCCTAATTCTAAACATATATTCTGAATGTTGAACTTAGAACTTAGTTTTAATTCTAATGTCAGTTTCTAAAACCATATTCTGTTCTAATCCCCATAGATATTATACTGCACTTATTTAGGGGGAGTTTTATAAGTTCTAATCTTACTTCATGATAAATTTGTTATGTTTAGAACTTGAATTTTATTGACATGCATAAATTTAGGGGAAGCATGTGATTTTATGATTGATAAATTTATTGGTTTTTTCATCATCAAAAAAAGGGGAGATTGTTGGCTCAAGGGTCAATTCTACGTTAAGATTTTGATGATTATGAAAAACAAATAAATTTAATATTTTTGTTTGTGCTAATATTATTTTATGCAGATTTATTTATTTTTTAAATATGAAAATTGATAAAAAAAAAGGCAAATTCCTACAAATTCAAGATTATTTGCAGACCATGAAGAATATTGAAGATTTTAGTGGTTAGTATCTTAGGATTTATCGTAGGATAGAAAGAACATTATTTTATAAGCACAAAAATATTTTTTTTTCTCTCTCAAAAATGATTTTCCAAAATTACCTTAAATAATAAAGTCAAATTATGATCTTTTTGATTTACTTTCCTAAATAAAAAAGATTTTGTCTTAATTAGTTTTGGTAACAAAATATTTGAGAAAGATTTCTATATCTCTTATTTTAGGAAATTATTTTATAAAGAAAGTCCAAAATCTCACTTTTATTTCTTACCTTAAAAGAAAAGATTTTCACTTAAAACATTTTTGACAACAAAATAAAGGATTTCCGTGTATCTTTCATTTTTTGGAAAGTCAAAAATCTTCTTTAAAAAGCTAAAGATCAAGGTTTCTAAAACGGGATCTTCATCCCTCTACAAAAGATGCCTTCCTCTTGTGAGGACGCGAGTAATTTGATTTCCAAGAGTAAGAGTTAATTGCATCAACGTTTTTATCTCTCAAAGCTCTCTCTTAAACCCCCTTATTTCTTTTCGTTTTTTTGCTTCACGAAATATTTTTAGGAGAAAAAAAAATTTTATAACATCTTTTGAAAAATATTTCTATTCTTTAAATCAATTTTCTAAACTTGATTTCTGTTTTTCCCATGCTTATATTTGCATTTTTCTCTATCTATATAGATTCTTTAATTTATTATAGACAACCTTTTTATTTGAAAAATTTTTGTGTAATAGCTTAGGTGAAAAGCTATGGTGGAATAGGTTATCAAGCAACCTTCTCCTTGTGTGAGATTGTAATGTCTTGATGTGAGTTTATGTTCTCTGCAAAAACAGAAAAGGTTTAGATTGACTAAAACCTTTGGAAATCTAGTGGGACAAGGGTAGATCTAGGTATTAATCAATTGCCTTGTACAGTTGGTTTGTCTCTTACCCTTGAAAAGAGATAACATAGTGGAGAATCTCAAGATGAGTCTTGGGGAGTGGATGTAGGCGAGTTAGTGCTGAACCATTATAAATCGCTGTATTTATTTCTTTTATTTTCTGAAGTTCTGCTTGATTATATTTTATTTACACAATTGTTAAGCTCTTAGAAATGCAAAGTTGTTAATGAATTTCTGGTTCTAAACTTGAATAAGTTTTATCTTTATTGAACATTAGAACTCTGGATTTCTGTATTGTGATTATACCAAGTTTTAATCTGCTCTTCTATATCCAGTATATATCACAATTTGAACTTTAACCAGTTTTCTAAGTTTGCTTAAAATTTTGTGAAGCAGTTCTAAAATTCAATAACTGTTTTTCATAGAATCTTTAATACTTATCTAAGCTTTATGAAGTAGTTCTAAATGCAATAACTTTCCTTCATAAAGTGTTTTTAAGATTTGTGAAGCGATTCTAATCACAATAGCTACTCTTCACAAAGTCTTTCTAAACTTGCATCAAGCTTTGTGAAGTAGTTCTAATCTTCATAACTAACTCCCACAAACGCTTTCTATTTCCGCTGCAACAGAATTCTGATTTTGTTTTTGAAATTAAGTTGTATTTAAGTTTTTTTTAATACCTAATTCACCGTCCCTCTTGGGTTGTGCCATATATAAACGGGATCCACATCTAGTTTTAATTTGAATCCATAGAAGCGATCTCGGACAATCTATAAGAACTAAAATTGAAAGGGGAGAAAGAATTAAGTAAAGAATTCCTATAAAACGAGAATAAGGGATTATCCTAAATAAGTCTAACAATACTTTTATTAAAGATACTAGTTTAATATTCTGTCGAAATTTCGGTAGAACCTCCCCTAAAAATAAGACTTTCTACCTATTTAGACAATATCCAATATCTAACACTTATAAGTAATTTCACACAGCCCATCCATCGGGCAATCAACCATGTATCAAAGTTTTTAATTAATCACACCAAATAATTAAACATTAATAACTGTGCAATTTACACTCTTTTCTCATATTATAACTTTAGAAAGCTAAGTAATTTGACAACCACATAGAAAATTTTTGGAATTCAATTATTCATTACATAAAATCAACTAACATATGAGAGTTGACAAATAACTGGAGTAGACTATCCATTCACCATCTGTTCTAACTTAAATTATAACATAATTGTTGCCAAATGAAGAGAACCTATTTACAACGTCAATATAAGTTCCATTCAAGCAAAACTCATGGAGTTTCTCTAATCTGTTGATGCCAACCAAAAGGAACCATAGTTATCTAATCAAAATTCATTTTCCATATACTAATTAATTCATTCCCCATCTATGATTCAAGGTTATTCATCATCTTCTTCACACATAAGAGCAACAACTCAAGTATACAGCTATGGTAGTGGCTGCCATTCTTTGGATTTATGAGTAATTATCAAATTTTATCATTAAATACTTTTATGATCACTTACCAATTAAAGAGAACAAGTGTGGGTCTAATACAAGCTTAATTCAAGCAAAACCTATGATATTCCCTTAGCTAGTTATTGCCAACTAGTAGGAGATCCTAACCTCTAACCAAAACTCATTACCTAATTGCTAAGTTATCCAATTCCTAATAAAAGTTAAATGTACATCCTTTCAAATCTAAGTATTATCAATCTCAAGAGAATAAATAGTATAAATGCTGTCATAATAAGAAAATCACAATCCATACCTAAGCTTACTGGATACATTGATGCGTTCATTGCTCAAATTTCTATATAGAACATCTTTTCTTCTATTCATAGAAAATTTTAAACAATCAATCAAGTTAGCTGCCACCTTTTTCATGATTCTCTCATTTTCTAAAATCCATCATTAAACACTATTAAGATTGCTACCAAATAAAGGGAATGAGTTTACAGCACTATTATTAATTCAACCCCAACAAAAATTTATGAAATTCTCCAACTGACTGTTATCTCGCACCAACAAACCTCAAATCTCAAACCAAAGCTAACAATTAAAGCATCATTTCTTTTACTGTCTTATAAGAAATTGATTTATAATTTAATTTCTTAACTCGTTTCAAATAAACTCCATGGAGATTCCCATACAACTTTTGCTATTACAATAAAAACTCAATTTCCTTTACCCAAAATTTGTAGTAATCATATAACTCTTCTCGTTTTATAACATGAAATATCACAAGCTAAATAGACTAAGTGATCAATGTCCATCAAATATATAATTATTCTCATAATGGCAATTGAAATTATTTGAATTGAAGATAACAAATACATAAGTAGATTTGAATTAGGCAACTAGATTTCAGTTTGCGACTAAAGTTCTCATGTTGCATTCTATGCCCAATACTCATCACTTCTAACTAATTAATTTCTATCGAAGTGTAAAAATTCTACCTTATATTCTAGCATACACTCATTAAATTAAACCAATTCATATCCTAACTAATAAGCACCACTAGCCAAGATTTATAGATTTTTTACTCATTTTGGCTTATAAAGCTAAATACAAATATCATGGCTTAGTAAATTATGATATTGAATCTTTATCTAATAGTAATCCAACTAATCGTCAGCAATTGGTATGTAGCTAGCCGAAATTATCCAGTCATGAGTTCACTTCAACTCAAATATCATAATAACCTTGAAGTTGTAGCTGCCATTACAAGGAAATTCCAATTTCTATGCCAAAATCTACAATATGTGCATTTATCTATTTGTTATCTAGTAAGAAATGGGTTTGCAGCATCCATTCTACCTAAATTTAGCACAATCCCTCTTTACAACACAGGAACAGTAGCTTAAAATTCTTAAACTTCCATCCCTTAACAAGTAAAGCAAGTATGTCAAAATCACTTGAGGGAACTTGTAATAAAGGAAGGGTAAAATTTATCTTAATTCACCTAAGTTGGAAACATGCTTGTTTCCACAGGATCGATGGTGATTCTTCATAAAATTTGCAATAGAAGCAATAATCTACCTATTTCTATACATATATCAATTATATTTGCAATAAGAATTCAATTCATATATCAACTACAAGGTAAAGATCAAATTTCTATCAAGGGTTAATATATATATATATATATATATATACCTGCCTCGCTTACCTAAAATTCAGATTATAGCTTCCAACAACAATTTCGCAAAACTTTCTAAGCTACTCTGCAGAAGTAGAAGCTAGGGGTTTCATATTTTATACTAACTCAATTTATGCCTCAAATCTTTTAGCTAAGACATATAACTCATGAAATAAATCTAAGAGAGCCAAGATATGCTTACCCAACTGTAGAATATGCTGGAAAATCAATGAAAATGAATAGTTGGCAAGTAACAATCGCAGCTCGCTTTGCTACGCTAGCCGAAACAGAAGGGAGAGAAAAAGAGAGGAACCAAGCTACGTACCATGAGAAGGAAGCTGGATTCACCAAAAACAAAAGCAATGCCTGAGACACTAATTTGTCTCGATCGGGATGAAGTTGCAACTTCATCTGATCCTTGTGCTCACTAGAAATGGTCGGGGAGAGGGAGAAGGAGCTACTAGAGACACGTGGTAAGGAGGCAACGGCGGCAGGGAGGCAGTGGCTGAGGGTGCTGGTCTCAGATGATCGCAAAAATGAAAAAATAAATGAAGGGGGAGGGGCTGAGGTCGGCACTAAAGGGAAAAAACATGGTGTGAACCCCTCCCCCCGATTATCATGGCATATGAATGCATGTGACTAAGGAAGAAATGCACGTGATGTGTGAGTCGCCACCTTGTTTAATTATTTTCGGGTAAACTAGGAAAAACCCTAAGTTGACTCCAATTTTAATTAACCTAATTACTAGATTAATTATCCCAATGTCTAAGGCCTGGTCTACAAACCCGAGATGGATCCCGAGACTATGTCATGCTGAAGAACTAACCTATGAATGAATGCTTTACAGGGTGATTAATGTGATTTAGACCAATGAAATGTGATTTTGACTTGCCGCTCGAGGTTAAATCCCAAACGTGCCTACGTACTTCCGTTTGAATGGAAGATCAAAGTCAACGTAGTTCGATAGGCCTTCTTTTAGAGGGCTTTGAATGAGGATGCTTTATGCATGAGTGTGTGTATGCTTTGTGCATTTTGTTTAGGCATTTTGCCAAAGAATTGATTGATTTTTAGGCATTTGATGCCAAAAATGTTGATTTTAATGGCTTTTAGCCAAAAAGATTGATTTAGGCAATCGTTGCCAAAAATGATTAATTTTAGGCGATTGTCGCCAGAATGATTGATTTTAAAGCTTTTAGCCAAAAAGAGTGATTTAGGCAATTTGATTGCCAAAATGATGTTGATTGGACGATTGTCGCCAAAATGATTGATTTAAGGCTTTTTGCCAAAATAAGTTGATTAATTTTAAGGCATTTTGCCAAAAGATTGATTTAATTGTAGGCAATTTGTTGCCAAAACGTGATTGATTAAGGCTTTTAGCCACAATTATTAATTAATTGGACTTAAGCCGGATTTGTTTGAAATAAAGGCGATTACACCATAGCTATTAATTAACTAGGTGTTTTAAGCCAATATTGTCGGATTTAGGCTTTAATACCACGATTATTAATTAATCGGGCATTTAGCCTAAATTTATTTAATTGAGGCAATTTGTTTGCTTAATGATGACATGGATGCATTTATGCAGTTGTAGAATTATTAGGAGTAGAAAAGAAGCATGCATGAAGTGCTAAAATTAAATAGGCAGAGTTCAGTTCATGTACTGGATTTAATCGTCGACCGCTTCTTAACTCCAGGTTAAGCTCCTCGTTAAGGGAATTAATTTTAATTTAATTTTAAGTGACCAAGTATCACAACAATAAAATAAAACTAAAATTAAAAAATGCAAGAAAGCAGTAAAGAATCGCAAAGAGCGTAGGGAGAAGGAGCGTCCGTCAACACAGACTGAGTGTCTCAAAACGGAGCCCCAGAGCCGTTTTTTATAGGAAAAAACGTGACCCTGGGCGCCCCTGCCCGCCTTCGAGGGCGGGCATGCCCGCCCAGGAGGGCGGGCGTGCCCGCCTGGCCTGGGCGGGCCTGCCAGCCTGGCCTAGGCGGGCATGCCCACCCCCGCGGGCGGGCATGTGTGCCTTTTCCCCTCTCTTTTTTTTCTTTTTTCGTTCCGGAGGCTTTTCCGGGAGTTCCGGACCTCCAAAAAAATATTCCGAGAGCAGTTCCGTGATCCTCGTAATTTTTCGGACATTTCAAGTACCATATTGGCACACTTCCGGTGAACTTTTTGAATGACCTCCGGTCCGACCGGACTGTTTGCAGTCCGAAAAAATGGCTCTTTGAGCCTCAAAATTTGAGTATTCACAGCTGCCCCCCACCGGCGACCATAAAAAATGATTTATGGGAGTCGGTGGTTGTCTAAAACACAAATTTTGAAGGCGAAAAACAGACGCGTGTAGAAGACCCGCCTTTTGGCTCCTTTTTTCTTCGATTTTTTTTTGGGAATTTTTGGGCCTTAGGGGCTAACATGTGAATTTTGGGCCTTAGGGGCCAAAATGTGAATTTTTGGGCCTTAGGGGCCAAATTGGAAATTTTTGGACCTTAGGGGCCAAAATGTGAATTTTGGGCCTTAGGGGCCCAGATGTGAACTTTTGGGCCTTAGGGGCCAAAATGTGAATTTTTGGGCCTTAGGGGCCAAATTGGGAATTTTTTGGCCTTAGGGGCCAAAATGTGAATTTTTTTTTTGCCTGTATTTCGGTACTGAACTTTGACTGTACCTGCACTTGGTTAGTACTGAAAACATGTATGCATGATTATCAAATTTGAAAGAAAATAGGATTTTGTTTCAGCCCATTTTATGGAAAAAATATATATATATATATTTTTTATTCCTCATCTTTTCTCGAAAATCGAGCCAAAAGGCACTTTTCAGCTTTTTCTTCTCTCATTCTCCTTTTCTCTCTTTTTTTTCTTTTAAAGATGAACCATAGCATGCACAGCTGGACTAGGAGTCTCTCCAAAGTCGAAAAGATCAATTTGGGGAGGTACGGTCTTTCTCTTGTCATTACTCTTCGGGGTGTAGTAGTTGATTGAGATTTTTACGGGCCTGTATTAGACTTTGGGACTCGGAAGCCCACGTTTTTCGGTTTGGGGCTATGATGGAGGAGATTTGCCCTCTTTTTGAGGAGTTCTGTGCTATCATAGGGTGTGATCCCAATGCCCCTTTGGTCAAGCATGAGGTAAAAATTGGGCATGTTAGGTCTTTTGAAAACCATGTTTCAGTTTAGCCGACCACAGGCTAGGGCTATGATTGTCGAAGACCAGAAGGCAGTTCTGTTGCCCCTGATTGACGAATTTTCGGAGGCTTGCCCAGACGACCCAGACCGGATGAGGCTAAGAATGCGGGCCCTGGTTTTTTGTTTATTAGCTAGCTTCTTGTTTAACCAGGACCCAGGCTTTGGGGATTTGCATCTTTGTCCCATGGTTCGACAAATGGAGGATAGGGGTTGTATTGGCGGCATTGTGCTGGCCGAGACTATTAGGAGCCTTGACAGGGCTGCTTTAGGGTTTGATGACTGGACAGTTTCTCCCATTATTCTCCAGGTATTTTCCTTCTTCCCTTTTTTTTATGTTTTGTTATTATTTTTCACTCCCTTGTAATAGAAAGGATCCATTACTCAGGTTTGGTTGAAGGACCATCTTCGAGTGGTCACTGCTCCTACCTCCCTTCCTTATAACCCTTCTCAATATCGCATGCGGAGGATCTTGACCACATATCCTTCCATTGACGCATCGACTTCATGGTTGATTGAGTTGGGCCCAAATGAGATACTGTGGTTCATCTCCTGGTACAACATCACCCGCTTTATCCAAGCTAGCTTCCGCCATACCCGGGTTTACCTTTTAGGCCTTTCCCATTGTACTTGGTACTGCGCTTCGCGTGTTTTGAGACAGATGGGGATAGATCAGACTGCTCCACTTATGGATGACATTTCAGCTGATTCTGCCATTACCCCGGGTGTTACTCGGGCCGTCCTTAGGGCTTGGGTCAGAGATCATCATATGGTTAGGCCTTTACCTAACCCTGCCGGTGTTCAGACTTCTCCTGAATATCGGACCTGGTTCATTGCCACTGTCTGGCCAATTGAGAGACCGAGGAGGACTGCACTGCTGAGTGAACTCGAAGGTTGGGTTCAGACTGACACTGGTGATGAGGCTGGGACTGGGGAGGAGATTGTGCTGACTCCTAAGACAGGCGAGGTGGAGTGGAGTTTAACAGCTAGGGATGACTCGGAGGATGTTGCTCCACGGAGGAGGCGGGACACTTAGACTCCTATAGGCTTTTGGACTTTATTGTTGTTTTTTTTTTTTTACTTTCTGTGTTGGCTTTGGATATTTGGATATTTTGCTTTTTTGGCTTTTTATTTGAGACTCTGATTTAAACTTTATTATTTATTGGACTTTTTGCTTTCTGCTTGACTTGAACTGCTTGCTTTAATTATAAATGTATTTGTCTTTTAAACTTTCCAAGCATCATCCAACTTTATTTATTCAAGCTCTAACTTTTGCCTAAGCCGCCCTTTCGGGTTTTCAGCTTAGCGAGCTACCCCCTTTTGCCTAAGCCGCCCTTTCGGGTTTTCAACTTAGCGGTTCTTTCTTTTCTTTTTTTTTTTTGGCAAAGAAGAATGAAATATGAAATGTTTTTTTTTATTAATGCTTAGACCGCGCCCAAAGAGGGCTGCCTACATATCTCCGATACATAATTTCTTTTTTTTCCAAGGAGAATCAGGTCTAATGTAGCTCTTTCTACATTATGCAAATGATTACAACTACACAAAATATCTTCTTAACTGATCTAGATTACACGGATTTGTGAATTCCAAACCATCCAAATCAGTCAAGATGACGGCTCCGCCGGATAATATTTTCTTCAATACGTAGGGTCCAGCCCAATGAGGACGAAACTTCCCACGTGGGTCCAGGATTGGCTGTCTAATTTCTTTCAGGACTAAACAACCTTCTTCGAGTTTCCGGTCTTTAACCTTCTTGTTAAAATGCCGCGCCATTCTTCTTTGGTAAACTTGAGCTTGGTGGATCGCTTGCAATCGCTTCTCATCCATTCCCAAGAGTTGTAAATGATAATTCTCAGCCCAATCTGCTTCGCTGATCTGGCTTTCCCGGATAATTCTTGCCGACTGAACTTCCAGCTCAATAGGCAGTACTGCTTCCATACCATATACCAAAGAATACGGAGTTGCCCCAGTAGGCATTCTGATAGAAGTCCTGTATCCCCACAAAGCATTTGGTAATTGTTCATGCCATGCCCTATGTTTCTGAACTGTCTTTTGCAAAATGACTTTTATAGCCTTGTTCGCAACTTCGACGGCCCCATTTGTTTGTGGGCGATAGGGTGAGGACTTATGATGTTGAATCTTCTTTTGCTTTAAGAGGTCAGCGAATTCGCCTTGAAAATGAGACCCGTTATCAGTAATGATCTCGAATGGTGTTCCGTACCGACAAAGGATGTTGGCACGTACGAACTGCGCTGCCTTCTTGGCGTTCAAAACTAAAAAGGAAGCTGCCTCAATCCATTTGGTGAAATAATCTACAGCGACCAGGATAAACTGATGGCCATTAGAGGCTTTCGGGTGGATTTTTCCAATTACATCTATGCCCCAAGTTGCAAAAGGCCACAGTGAAGCAATTGGATTTAAATTGACCGGAGGCCGTTTTTGCAGCTTAGCGAAAATTTGGCACTCATGGCACTTCTGCGCGTGCCTCACACAATCCGCATTCATAGTTGACTAGTAATAACCTAGGTTCATGATTTTCCGAGCCAAGGCTATCCCGTGCATGTGTGACCCAGATTCCCCATTATGCACGGAATCCATAATGGTTTGAGCCTCCTCTTCACCAACGCACCTTAGGTGCAAGCCGTTCCAACTTCTTTTATACAGAACTCCCCCAGTAAGGAAGTATCCAGACGCTAACTGTCTTAATGTCCGTTGATCAGTTTTGGTGGATCCCTCCGGGTAGGCTTCGTTCTGAAGGTAATTTTGTATATCCAAAAACCAAGGCTTGTCATCTACCAAATGCATGACGTGTGCTGGCTGTTTCTGAAGCCTAACTGTCAGGGGCCGAATAACTTGGTCTCTCCCCACATTAACCATGGAGGCCAAAGTGGCCAGGGCATCAGCGAATTGATTTTTGGCTCGCGGCAGGTAGTGGAAAGATAATTCCTCAAACTGTTGAGCCAATTCGTCTAAGCGTTGTAGGTAAGGAACCAAACGCTCTTCCTTGATTTTCCACTTCCTTAGAGCCTGGGAGACTATCAGGTTGGAATCTCCGAAAACCCTGAGGACTTTTATCTCTTTTTCCAAGGCTGCTTCTAACCCCCTTGATGCAGGCTTCGTATTCGGCCTCATTATTAGTACAGTCGAAGTCTAGTTTAACTGCAATTGGGATGTATTCTCCACAAGGAGTTTTGGATACAACTCCAATCCCATTTCCATGGTAGTTCGAAGCTCCATCGAAGTACATCTCCCAGACCTGACTTTCCAAGTTTAACAGGTCTTCGTCGGGGAACTCTACCTCCGGCATTTGGTCTTCGACCGGTAATTCTGCTAATCGGTCAGCCAAGGCTCCGCCTTTTACTGCCTTACGTTGTACAAACTTTAAATCATAAGCCACAAGCACTGACACCCACTTTGCCATCTTACAGTCAAGAACCGGCCTTTCCATAAGGAATTTCAAGGGGTTCGATTCAGAGATTACGTGTGTAGTGTAAGACGAGAGGTAGTGTTGCAGCTTGGTACAGGCCCAGACTAGAGCCAGACACAACTTCTCTATCTTGTTGTATTTCAACTCATATTCCAGCATCCTCTTGCTAAGGTAATACACGGCATTTTCTATCCTTGTATCTTCTGCTTGTTGAGCTAATATGGCACCCATTGCTTCTTCTGTCACAGACAGGTACAGTAGCAAAGGCTTTCCTAGCCTTGGTGGTTGTAAAACAGGCGGGGATAGCAGGTATTGCTTGACTTGGTCGAAAGCCGCCTGACAATCCTCATTCCATTTGACTGCTACTCCTTTCCTAAGTAGTTTGAAAATCGGACCACAAGTATCGGCCAACTGATTGATGAACCGGCTGATGTACTGTAGCCTTCCTAGGAAACCTCGGACTTCTTTTTCGGTCCTTGGTGCTGGCATTTCCAGAATAGCTCTAGCTTTCGAAGGATCAATCTCTATGCCCTTCCGACTAACCATGTGCCCCAGAAATACTCCGGATGTGGCTCCAAACAGACATTTTGCCGGGTTGAGCTTCAAATTATACTTTCGAAGTCTAAGGAAGAACTTCTCAAGTGCGGTCGTATGTTCTTCGGTTGTTTTCGACTTAACCACCATATCATCCACATACACTTCCACCTCTCCGTGAATCATGTCGTGAAAGATGGTTGTTGCCATTCTTTGATAGGTTGCCTCGGCATTTTTGAGCCCGAAGGGCATGACCCTATAGCAGTAGGTTCCCCACTCTGTGATGAATGCCGTCTTCTCTTTGTCTGGCACATGCATCATTATTTGGTTGTACCCGACAGCGAGATCAGTCAAGGAGACCATCTCGTGTCCTGCCATACGGTCCACCAATAAGTCAATGTGCGGCAGGGGGAAATCGTCCTTCGGACATGCTTTATTCAAATCCCGATAATCTACACACATTCTGACTTTTCCATCTTTCTTAGGAACCGGCACAATGTTTGCTAACCATGTCGGGTAAGCAATGGGTTCTATGAACTTATTCTCCAGTTGTTTGGAGACTTCCTCCTTGATTTTCAAGGACCATTCTGTCTTCAACCTTCTAAGCTTCTGTTTCACCAGCTTAGCCTCAGGGTATACCGGAATCTTATGCACCACTATTGCCGGGTCGATTCCCGTGATGTCACTTGCTTTCCACATGAAGCAATCAGCGAATTTCTTCGAACATTCACTAACCTGTTCCCTGTTCATGCAATCAGATGCAATGTATGTATGTTCATTTTCTTCCTTGCCAATTACTATTTTTTCCTTTTCATTTTTTATTTCATTTATTTGATTATTTTTGCTTGGAAATGCTTGGAAAGATAGACACGCAGGGTAATCAAGAATTTGCAATCCTTTATTAATTATGACGGAATCGTCTTCAAAAAATATATCAAATTTGAGATCTGGATCTTCTAGATCCGATGCAGATGACTCGGAACTGGAACTAGACTCTGACCCGGTTTCAGACTCGGGGTCAGACTCGGACTCAGTACAGGACTCGATTACAGACTCTAGTACTAGGCTTGACTCGGGAGGGGGTTTATCAGCAATGCGCTCCTCCTCGCTGTACCAATTGGTGAGGGGCCCTTCATTCGGCTTGATCAGATCTAGCAGGTCTCGGTTCCCATCATTTCCTGTGATAACCGCAACTTCGTCAAAGAGACTAGGTTGCATGAAGTCTTCTGCTTCCAGTTCAGTTACTGTTTCGGGCCCGTTGCCCCAGACATCTGAGAATATCTCCAACCCAGGCAGCATCTTTTTAGCGGTTGGGCAGCAAAAGGGTTCTCGGAAGCCACAGTAAGGAACTGCTTCTCCCAATTTACAGAAATAACTGTTCAAAGTCAGAAAGTAAGGCCGTATCTGTACACTCTCTTTCCTTCCCCTTCTGATTCTCTTGGCTCGGTCTTCATTAGTGGGCTCATAACCCAAACCATAGGTCCCTTCATTCACTGGACATTCCCAGGCTTGCAATGCAGGATACTTCTTCCTGGACCTTGCCATAATCATTCCTGGTAGGTAGGACATTTTCAACATTAGAGGCACCATGCAGTTTATTTGCACTGTCCCGAAATTAAAGAGAATTCGAGAGCTTACAGTCTTTCCCTCTATAAACTGTACAGTGTCGTATTGAAATCCAGAAAGGGGTAAATTGGCAGTCTCAGGGTTAACCTCAAAGAGAGGCTGGCCCTTTGGCCTTTTGAGCTGACTGTAGTCATCCCCCTGAATGGTGATAACTTTGTCCTCATATGGAAACTTGACCTTTTGGTGCAAGGACGAGGGTATTGCCTTAGTGTGGTGTATCCATGGTCGGCCCAGAAGTAGGTTGAAGCTAGTCGGTACATCAATTACCTGGAAGGGGACTTCCATCACAGCTGGCCCAACTGTTAGCTTCAGCGTGGCAACCCCCAATACTTCCCTCCGGGTGCTGTCATAGGCCTTCACTATCTGGTCCGAGGGAGTGAAGTCAGTTTCCTCCAACCCTAGACAGCTGGCTACTCTCAGTGGGCAGACGTTCAGCGCCGACCCATTATCAATGAGAACCATGGGCACGGTTTTGTCTCGAGTCTGAACAGTGACATAAAGAGCATTGTTATGACTGCCTCCCTCCTTGGGCAAATCGTCATCAGAGAAACCGATGCTTCGTGTTTTAGATGATTGGGTGAGGGTGGATACTAGCACTTCAGGGCTAACTTCCACAGGCGTCTGAAGTTGACTCAAAGCCTTGCAAAGAGCTTGGCGATGAGGAAAGGATGATGCCAAAAGTTCCCAGATTGACACCCTAGCTTGTGTCTTTTTTAATTGTGACAGCACCGGGTCCTCCTTTGGCTCCTCTGCCCTCTGGTAGGGTTTATTTTGAATTTTGTCCAAAACTAACGGTTCATATTGTCTCCCGCTCCTAGTTATAGCATCAAGTTCTCCGGTTAGGTCATTCAAATCCAAGACACAGATGTTATTCATTTCTAGGAACAGTTCGAAAGGATCGATCAGTTCCTGATCAGCCATAATAGCATTTACCCCGTGATTTGGTAAGGGGTTAGTACTAATGTTTGGCTTACTTCTGGGAATAATTGAACCGTTGTCCACTAGGTCTTGGATGCGGTTCTTGAGCGTCCAGCACGCTTCAGTTTTGTGCCCATGCCCCTGATGATATTCACAGTATTCATCAGCCCTGTAATTCCTTGGTAATGGATTTGGTGGTGGCCTCGCTTCCAAAGGCTTTATGTAATTAGCTTTGACAGCCTCTCGGAATACCACAAGGATTGGCATCCCAAGATCAGTATAGGTTCTTCTGGATGATTGATTATTATTCCTCATGTTTCCCACACGTAAAGGATTCGTGGGGGTGATGCTAGCCACTTCGTGGACCTTGCTTGCTTGGCTAGGTTTCTTGTACTTTGAGGTTCCTGAGTCTTCTTTCAGTTGCCCCATTTGAATCAGATCTTCTACCTTCGTAGCAGTGGCAATGAGCGACTGGAACGTTGGTAGATACTGGGTCCGCAACTGCTGTTGGTAGACAGGTTGTAGGTTCTTGATTATTATGTCTACCTGTTCTTGCTCAGAGGGCCGGTTAATCATCTGGGCGGCCTTGGCTCTCCACCTCGTAAGGAACGAGGAAAAGGGCTCATTATTTTTCTGTTTGGTGGTTTCTAGTTCTCTTCGAGTGACATCCACCTCCATGTTATAGTGGTATTGGGAATTAAATGCATTGCAGATGTCTTCCCAGGTTTTCATTTTGGATCGGTCTAAGCTGACAAACCACCTCAAAGCAGCACCGGTGAGAGATTGTTGGAACAATTGAGCAAGGAGCTCGCTGCTCAGTCCAAATGGGTTAAGGGCACCCACATACATCTTCAAGTGAGTTTTAGGACAAGTGGTTCCATCGAATTTGTCCATGTTGGGCATCTTGAACTTGGTTGGCAGTCTCGCCTCGGGGAACAAGGACAAAGAGTCCATGTCCACCACCTCCTTGTGGGTTTTGAGAGCAGTGATGGATCTTTCCAGGAGTTCTAACTTCTCTCTCATTCTTTGAGCTTCCAGCTCAGAAGTAGTTTTAGAGGGCATATCATCCAGGCTTAGGGCAGGGTTTGTAGGTTCGGCAGCAAGACCCTGGTTGGAGGCATCAGGTCCACTTCCCCCGGCAGAAACCCCATTTCCATTTCCATTTCCATTCCCATTGCCCAATTCAGCTATCAGGGCGGTCCTCTGGGCAGCTAGTGCCTCATTCATTCTGGCCTCTAGTTGTTCAATGAGGGCTTGGATATCAGCAATCGATGCCATTGGTGCAGGTAAAGTTGTTGAAGTTGTAGGTGAAGCTGGTGTAGCTGGTGAAGCTGGTGATAGAACTGTAGGTGTGGCTGGCACTGATGTGGGCACCTGATAAGGATAAGGATAGCTGGATTAGGTACAGTGGTTGGTGTGTCAGGGTAGCTGATGTAGATCGACTCTTTTGTCCAACCGTGCATGAATGAGAAGAGTGTTCCATGCTCTCTTTGTGTTTACCTCATGTTTATGATATGTCGTGAATGCGCATAACAACACGTCATAAACTATTTAGTGGTATGGTTCACATCATTGGGTGCATACAGTCCTAAAGGATAGGTTCTATAGGCTATGTCTCAAATAGAGAATCGGCTTATAAGGGACCCTTGAACCTTGAGTATGGATATACCTAACCACATGTGAAACAAAGAGTTTCGCGTGGGTCCAACGGTATGCATACTCATGGGCCACCCCTAAAAGGATTAGGGACGGTTTGCGGTAACAGGGAGGACGCTTTGGCTGTCCGTCGACATAATCAAAGAGACCTGCCGATCAGCGCTACTTGCTATCCAGACTCAGAAGTTTGAACAGAGAGAGAAGAAATTCATTTGAAATTCATTTTTTGTGCAATGGAGAAAAGGATTCTCAATCGTGCAAATAAATCAACAAATTTAAATGTCTTAATCAAATTTGTCAATTAAGTTCAAATTTCCTCTCATCGAGTATTCTTAAAGAAAGAATGATCGATTTATGTCAAGGTACCCTGCAAAACAAAGCATAGTAAAGTAATGCCCTAAAGAAGGGCAGGTTAGTTTATTCAACAATCGTAGTCCTCTTCATGCAAAATGATTACATGGTCCCCAGTGAAGTCGCCAAACTGTGAACCCCTCCCCCGATTATCATGGCATATGAATGCATGTGACTAAGGAAGAAATGCACGTGATGTGTGAGTCGCCACCTTGTTTAATTATTTTCGGGTAAACTAGGAAAAACCCTAAGTTGACTCCAATTTTAATTAACCTAATTACTAGATTAATTATCCCAATGTCTAAGGCCTGGTCTACAAACCCGAGATGGATCCCGAGACTATGTCATGCTGAAGAACTAACCTATGAATGAATGCTTTGCAGGGTGATTAATGTGATTTAGACCAATGAAATGTGATTTTGACTTGCCGCTCGGGGTTAAATCCCAAACGTGCCTACGTACTTCCGTTTGAATGGAAGATCAAAGTCAACGTAGTTCGATAGGCCTTCTTTTAGAGGGCTTTGAATGAGGATGCTTTATGCATGAGTGTGTGTATGCTTTGTGCATTTTGTTTAGGCATTTTGCCAAAGAATTGATTGATTTTTAGGCATTTGATGCCAAAAATGTTGATTTTAATGGCTTTTAGCCAAAAAGATTGATTTAGGCAATCGTTGCCAAAAATGATTAATTTTAGGCGATTGTCACCAGAATGATTGATTTTAAAGCTTTTAGCCAAAAAGAGTGATTTAGGCAATTTGATTGCCAAAATGATGTTGATTGGGCGATTGTCGCCAAAATGATTGATTTAAGGCTTTTTGCCAAAATAAGTTGATTAATTTTAAGGCATTTTGCCAAAAGATTGATTTAATTGTAGGCAATTTGTTGCCAAAACGTGATTGATTAAGGCTTTTAGCCACAATTATTAATTAATTGGACTTAAGCCGGATTTGTTTGAAATAAAGGCGATTACACCATAGCTATTAATTAACTAGGTGTTTTAAGCCAATATTGTCGGATTTAGGCTTTAATACCACGATTATTAATTAATCGGGCATTTAGCCTAAATTTATTTAATTGAGGCAATTTGTTTGCTTAATGATGACATGGATGCATTTATGCAGTTGTAGAATTATTAGGAGTAGAAAAGAAGCATGCATGAAGTGCTAAAATTAAATAGGCAGAGTTCAGTTCATGTACCTGATTTAATCATCGACCGCTTCTTAACTCCAGGTTAAGCTCCTCGTTAAGGGAATTAATTTTAATTTAATTTTAAGTGACCAAGTATCACAGCAATAAAATAAAACTAAAATTAAAAAATGCAAGAAAGCAGTAAAGAATCGCAAAGAGCGTAGGGAGAAGGAGCGTCCGTCAACATAGACTGAGTGTCTCAAAACGGAGCCCCAGAGCCGTTTTTTATAGGAAAAAACATGACCCCGGGCGCCCCTGCCCGCCTTCGAGGGCGGGCGTGCCCGCCTGGCCTGGGCAGGCGCGCCCGCTAGGCTTGGGCGGGTGTGCCCGCCTATGCTGGGAGGGCGTGCCCGCCCTAGCTAGGCGGGCCTGCCCGCCTGGCCTGGGCGGGCATGCCCACCCCCGCAGGCGGGCATGTGTGCCTTTTCCCCTCTTTTTTTTTCTTTTTTCGTTCCGGAGGCTTTTTCGGGAGCTCCGGACCTCCAAAAAAATATTCCGAGACCAGTTCCGCGATCCTCGTAATTTTTCGGACATTTCAAGTACCATATTGGCACACTTCCGGTGAAGTTTTTGAATGACCTCCGGTCCGACCGGACTGTTTGCAGTCCGGAAAAAATGGCTCTTTGAGCCTCAAAATTTGAGTATTCACACATGGGTTCTAGAGTTTTCTTGTTTAGGTTATTGTGAATGATTTGGTTTGAATCAGGCTTGGTTCGATCCAAATCCTGATTTTGTTTGATTTTTAATTGATTTTCCAATGGTTTAATTGACACTTTAGGTTTGGTTTAACAAGTAAGGTATTTATTGTTAGATTTTTATTTAAATATTTCACAAAGCATAATTTTATTAATTTTAGATCTAATAATATCCTAAAATGTGATTGGTTAAAATTAATATTTAGATTTTAAATGAAAAACTTTTGAAAATAATTTTCCGGATCATTTCACTAAACCAAGGTACTTTGTTCTCTATTGTTTTTGTAGAGTTGTAATCTATTTCTTTTATTTAAAACAACTAATTAAAACTGTTTCTTTTGTTGTAAATAATCAAGATCTAATTTTCATTATAAGAAATCAATTAAAGTTGATTCTTATTGTAAAAAAAATGAATTTGGGGTATGAACTAGTTGAGCATCAATTTGAATGAGGAATCTAAGTTTTGTGGCTTATTTGAGTGATATTTGTCCATAAAAACGTTAGAAACTCATTCTTGTTAGCAGCAGATATAAACTGGTACATAAAAGGATTAAACACTTGTTGTTAAGCCTTACGTACCAGTAATAACTTTAATGCACTAGTTGCTCATTTATTTATCAAATACACACTGGTATGTAAGAGGCTTACACACCTATTGTTAAGCATCAGTTGATCAAAGGCAGAATACCAACTAATAATTTTAATTGTCTCGATTGTTTATGTGGGTCCCATTTATTTATGGCACAACCTAAGAGGGAGGGTGAATTGGATTTTCTAAAAATTTAACTTTCATATACAAAATCAGTATTCTGTTGCAGCGAAATTAGAAAGCATTTGTGAGAGTTAATTATCAAGTTTAGAACTTCCTCACAAAGCTTATTGCAAGTTTAGAAAGGATCTGTAAAGAATAGTTATTGCATTTAGAACTGCTTCACAAAGCTTAAGCAAATATAGAAAGACCCTGTGAAAAATAGTTATTGCATTTAGAACTGCTTAACAAAGCTTTTTTAAAATTAGAAAACTGATTATAACTCATATTGTGATTTATACTAAATGTAGAAGGACAAATTAGAACTTGGTATGATCACAATACAGAAATCCAGAGTTTTAATGTTCCACAGAGATAAAGCTTATTCACATTTAGAAACAGAAACTTATTAACAACTTGCATTTCTAAAAAGATTAACATTTGTGTAAATAGAATATAATCAAGCAAAACTTCAGAAAATGAAAGAAGATAAACACAGAGATTTATAGTGGTTCCACATTAACTCGCCTACATCCACTCTCCAAGACTCATCTTGAGATCCTCCACTATGTTATCTCTTTTCAAGGGTAAGAGACAAACTAACTTTACAAGGAAATAGATCAATACTTAGACCTAACCTTTGTCCCACTAGATTTCCAAAGGTTCTAATCAACTTCAACCTTTCTGTTTTGGCAGAGAATAGAAACTCACATCAAGACATTAGAATCTCACACAAGGATAAGGTTGCTTTATAACCTATTACACCATACCTTTCATCTAAGCTATTACACAAAAGTCTTTCATTTAAAAAACCTCTAGTCTACAACAGATTACAAAAAGCTTATATAGACCGAGAGAAACGCAATTACAAGCACAGGAAGAACAGAAAACAGATTTAGAAAATAGAAATGAAGTTTAGAACTGTTCTTCAGAAAATGTTGTTACTAAATTTTCTTTTCTCTTTGAAAAATATTTCTTGAAGCAAATAGATGAAAAGAAATAAGGGAGTTTGAAGAGAGAGCTTTGAAAGATCTAAAACTTTTAATCAATGGACTTTTACTCTTGCAAAAACCGAATTCTCAAAAGAAGAAACAACGTGTTTATAAGAGGAATAAAAATCCCATTATAAAAGACATTGACCCCTTGCTTCAAAGAATATCTTTGACTTTGCAAAAATAAAAAGATATGTGAATCTTTTGCAAATACTTGATTATTAGTTGCCAAAAATAATTAAGCCAAAATCTTTTTTATTTAGGTAATTGGAATTAAAAAAGCAAAGATTTGACTTTTCTTTTTACGGCAATTTTCAAAAATATCTTTAAAATGATTTTGAGAGAGAGAAAAATAGATTTTGTGCTTATAAAAGAACATTCTCTCTATCCTACAATATATCCTAAGATACTTACAGCTAGACAAATCTTCAAAAATCTTCATGGTCTTCAAAGAATCTTGGATTCTAGGAACTTTCCTTCTTTAGCAATTTCCATATTAAAAATCTGCATAAAATAATTTTAGCACATAGAAGAATACTAAATTCATTTGGTTTGCATAATCAACAAAATCTCAAGATAAAATTGACCCTGGAGCCAACAATCTCCCCCTTTTTGATGATGGCAAAACCAATAAATTTAACAAATATAAAATCATGTGCTCCCCCAAAGTTTATGCGTGTCAACAAAATACAAGTTCTGAACATAACAGATTTATCATGAAGCAAGATTAGAACTTATATAAAACTCCCCCTGAATAAGTGCAATATAATATCTGTAGGGATTAGAATAAATAATGTCTCGATTCTCCCCTAGCATGCATACTAATAAGATGGTAAATGCAGGAAATAAAATTTGTCTTTCGGCCATAGAGGCCCAAGAAACCACGATTTGGCCTAAGGCTTGAAAATTCACAATCAGGCCACAGAGGCCCAAAATTTTTTACCTTTTTGGCCTAAGGCCCACATAATAAATAAATGAGAGTGACATGGGAACTGACCTGGGCATAGACACCGGTGACAGAAGCATGAGTGTCAACATCTGCTATTACACGAATTTCGTCGAGAGAAATCCCCAGGGACT
This sequence comes from Jatropha curcas, assembly GCF_041381405.1. Classification (NCBI taxonomy): domain Eukaryota; kingdom Viridiplantae; phylum Streptophyta; class Magnoliopsida; order Malpighiales; family Euphorbiaceae; genus Jatropha; species Jatropha curcas. The sequence goes on from NC_143159.1 coordinate 16,348,181, forward strand.
CTAGAAAATCCTCATCACTACTATAACTCGAAGAAGCCATGGATGAAGGGAGGATGAGAGAATTTGAGAGAGATCTTTCAAGTAAAAAGATAGAAATGAATGAGAAATGAATTTTGAGCTATTTATAAGGAAAAAGGGCCAAAAGGCGGGTCTTCTGGACGCGTCTGTTTTTCGCCTCCAAAATTTGTGTTTCAGACAACCACCGACTCCCATAAATTATCTTTATGGTCACCGGTGGGGGGCAACTGTGAATACTCAAATTTTGAGGCTCAAAGAGCCGGTTTTTCCGGACTGCAAACAGTCCGGCCGGACCAAAGGCCATTCGGGAAGTTCACTGGAAGTATGCCAATATGATACTTGAAATGTCTGAAAAATTACGAGGATCGCAGAACTGGTCCCGGAATATTTTTTGGAGGTCCGAAACTCCCGAAAAAGCCTCCGGAACAAGATAAGAGCACGGGTCGACGTGCTTGCCCTGAAGGGTGGGCGCGCCCGCCTCCCTGAGGTGGGCACGCCCGCCCTCAAGGGTGGACACGCCCGCCCCCTTGAGGCGGGCACGCCCGCCTTCCAGGGCGGGCAAGACCGCCCTCGAGGCTTCTTTTTCCTATAAAATTGGCTCCGGGGCCTCCGTTTGGACTCACTCAGTCTGTGTTGACGGACGCTCCTTCTCCCTACGCTCTTTGCGATTCTTTACTGCTTTCTTCCATTGTTTAATTTTAGTTTTATTTTATTGTTGTGATACTTGGTCACTTAAAATTAAATTAAAATCAATTCCCTTAACGAGGAGCTTAACCTGGAGTTAAGAAGCGGTCGACGATTAAATCAGGTTGTCACGACCCGTTTCCGTGGGTCGGACCGGCACTAGGGCCCAGGTAAGCTTAAGGCCCCCGAGGCCCGTAGTAAGCCTGAGATGCTAGAATCTATTATCTCGGTATAAAATTTCAACATTCAGCCCATATGATTATGAAAGATAAACCTCAATTTTTTATTAAATCTCGGCCCAAATTTATCGGCTATAACACCCCATAGTTCGGGCCCAATTAACAATGCATCACATTTATAATATGGGTTCACATAATTATCTCATCTATAATAATAAACGATTAAAAGTATACAAATCCTACAACTGCGGAGTCACTAACTGTTTGATATACATAGCTTTTATACATACAGTTACATGGTAAAATACTTATAGAACTAGGGAAAATTTCATTATGCCCTGTGTCGAAGAAACATAGCCTAGATCGAATTAGAGAGAAACCTACTTCCTGAAAAATTAAACAAGATATGTGAGCCTTTTAAGAAGTAATATCTATTGCACAACACACGCATTCACACAAATGAATAAATATATCAATCTAGTCATCCGACTAGTTATATGCTCACGCAGTCAGTCACACGAATGGCATATCACCAGCACCCACAATCATTAACATCTTCATATAATCACATCACGTGGAAATTAGTCAGTGGAGTCACCGAAACCCCCGATGAGCCGTCCTCCCACATGGCCCATCCTCTCACATGTGCACCAGGGAGCCGATCCCCCATACTGGCCGACCGGTCTAATCCTCACTTGACCAGCCCTCTCATTGTTTTTCTATCCTCTCTTTTCTTTTTCATACCAACAGGAGGCAACCCGGTGGTCTCCATCCAATCTAGATCATCAAGCGCTCACAACAGGAGGCCACCCTGCGGGCTGCAATCAAATCTAGATTTTCAGGTGCGCAACAACAAGCAGCCATCCTGTGGTTTCAGAATAAACAGAATTATCAGGTACACACGGGGGCGCCGATCTCCCATTTACCCGGCTAACAGAAACAGAATCAGGATCCATATAACAGAATTAGAATATAACAGAAATCAGAATCAGGATCCGTATACAGAAACAGTCTCACAAACCCATGGTGACCCACTTTATCCCAATTCCACACAAACAAAGCACAGCAATATCACAACACAATTAATCAAACATTGCAATCAAACGCAGACATATTAATCAATTAGACATCGTAATGCAATGCACAATTAAACACCCAAAATCAATGCAAATAAATAAATAAATAGTATTAACAATAATCAACAATAATAAAATAAATAACAATATTAACAATAATAATGAAAATAAATAAATAAATATGTAAATACTTAAATGAGTAATAAAGATAATAAATAATCAGAGCACTCTATTTATTATGTACCAAGTTATAGAATTAATCTAAATGAACTTATTTAATCATGTCATTAATTAAAACTAGTCTAGGTTCTATTGAAATTTCGGCAGCATCTCCCCTAAAAATAGGACTACCTACCTGTTTAAATATCACAATAATATATATAATATTAATACACACAGCCCATCCGTCGGGCAATCAATCAAATCGAATTCCCGTCCGCCTTTAAATGACAATATCACCATTTAACATCCATAACAACTTACATGAGCTTAATTCATATTCTAAATAACATCATTTATCAGTCATTGGATACATACGTATGTATATACAAGCATATGTGCATAATTAACTTTCATGATTAATTCTTATTCCATATCTTTTCATTGGTACCCAGGCATGTAAGACTTCAAGCTTAACCTCAATTACCACTTATTAGAACAAGAAGTTTTACTTTATTCAAATTTACACATTATGTTCTAAGTATCTCGTATCATCCAACTAACAACATCAATAATTAATCACCAATGCAAAATTTTAACTTTACTTTATAAGGTTAAGCAAATAACTAAGTAGATAAACAATTGCAAATTTATATTGGCTTAACGTTTATATCCTTCTAGTGTAACTATATATATATATATATATATATATATACCTTTAATAATTATATGCAATTATAATTTATAACTCTTCCATTTCCTTGTTACTAACTAAGATCTCGGAATTCCATTTAATGATCCATGAACCATCATCTATTGAATATGAATAAGCATTTATGAATATCTATCGACCTGAAAAAAAAAAAAAATACACTTCCTCATCCATATTTGTCTTTCTACCACAATTTAATATATTTGCTGCCATTACACAGATTCGTAGTTTTTCTACGCTAAAATCTTAAATTGCACACCAACTAACCAATCTGTTGCAAGTATTAGACCTACTACCTCATATGTACACTATCAAGCAATAATTTGAAGGAATGATTAAAAATAAAATTCCTAAATTCCAGTTTAATCTCATAGCACACAGGCTGGCAAATTCACTAATCAACTTACCTTATTAAGAGAAAGGTTGGAAATTGCTTACCCAGTTGCGAAAATGTCGAAAAAGTGCAAGAAAGAAAAGAAATGCCACTGTCCCTGCCGAAGAACGATATCGCAACTCCTTGCGATTTGCTGCACCAGTAGGTGAACGACGATGGAGAAGGGGAGAGCGGAGCTACACCGTCGATGGGGATGAAGCTGGAGTCGATCGATCGCCGGAGAGTTGAGCTAAAGAGGCGACGCGATTTCCGATCACAAACTCACAAGTCTGCTGTGAGTGTAGTACGCCAGAAACGAAAGGAGAGAGAGAGGAAGGGAGGCGAGGGCTGCTGCAGTGAGGAGGCGACAACGAGGTTGGCGATGGTCTCGGATGGTCGGAAAAAGAAAGGGAGGGGGAGGGGTGTCGCGCACCTGGCGCTGGCGCAAGGAAGAAGAAGGGAAAAGAGAAAAGGAGGAAAAGAAAAAAAAAGAAAAAGAAAAAAAAAAGAAAAGAAAAAAAAAATCTTGGGGCTTCTAGACCATTCCGGTTCGATTCGAACCGGTTTGGTCTAAGTTAATGATTCGCGTCAATTTTTGCTCGGTTTGCAGGTTTTTCACTTGGTTTTCAGATTATTCGTGTGGTTTTCGAAAAATCAATTCGCGTTTCGGGTCCGGTTCAATTTAATTTAATTATTTTAATTAGGTTTCATAACATTCCTCCATTAACTAAATAAAATAAAAATATAATTAGTAATCATATTTGATTTTTAGGAAAATTAATTTATATATATACATAATAGATGAATTGTTGGACTTTCATTTTATTATTCGAAAATTTAACTGTTCTCGATTCAAAATTTTCGACATTATATTTGGGCTTGGGCCCAATTTGCAAAAGCTTGAACTCAAATTAAAATTGTTTACTATTTATGGCCCATACTGTCAAAAATCGAAATTTTTGATTTAATAAAAATTTAAAGGTTTCAAAAATAAAAATTCGGGGTATTTCACAGGTACATGAACTAAACTCTGCCTATTTGATTTTAGCACTTCATGCATGCTTCTTTTCTACTCCTAATAATTCTACAACTGCATAAATGCATCCATGTCATCATTAGGCAAGCAAATTGCCTCAATTAAATAAATTTAGGCTAAATGCCCGGTTAATAAATAATCGTGGTATTAAAGTCTAAATCCGACAATATTGGCCTAAAATACCTAGTTAATTAAATAGCTACGGTATAATTGCTTTTATTTCAAACAAATCTGGCTTAAGTCCAATTAATCAATAATTGTGGCTAAATAGCCTTAATTAAACACGTTCTTTTTGGCAATAACTTGCCTATATTACAATTCAATTATTTACTTTTGGCAAACAAATTGCCTATAAAGTAAGATTAACCATTATTTAGCGACAAATCGCTTAAATCAATTTTTTGGCAAAAATGCCTTGAATTAATCAATCTTTTGGCTCAAAGCCTTAAAATTAATCATTTTGGCAACAATCGCCCAATCAACATTTTTGGCAAACAATTGCCTAAATCTTTTGGCTAAACGCCTTCCAATACCAACTTTTGGCACAAATGCCTTAATCACTTTGGCGACAAATCGCCTAACCAATTTTTGGCAATAAATTGCCTAAATCACATCAATTTTTGGCAACAATTGCCTAAATCAATCTTTTTGGCTAAAAGCCATTAAAATCAACACTTTTGGCATCAAATGCCTAAAAATCAATTTTCAGGCAGAATGCCTAAACAAAATGCACAAAGCATACATACACTCATGCATAAAGCATACCCATTCAAAGCCCTCTAAAAGAGGCCTATCGAACTACGTTGACTTTGATCTTCCATTCAAACGGAAGTACGTAGGCACGTTCGAGATTTAACCCCGAGCGGCAAGTCGAAATCACATAAACATTTTTCATTAGGTCCAATTACTTCATCAATCACCCTGCAAAGCATTCATTCTTTGGTTAGTTCATTAGCATGACATAGTCTCGGGATCCACCTCGGGTTCATAGACCATGCCTTAACATTGGGATAATTAATCTAGTAAATAGGTTAATTAAAATTGGAGTCACTTAGGGTTTTTTCCTAGTTTACCCTAAAATAATTAAACAAGGTGGCGACTCACATTCACGTGCATTTCTGCCTTTAGTCACTTGCATCCATATGCTATGATATTTGGGGTAGGGGTTCACAGTACTGCGTGTTGAAAGCATTGCATATGTCCTCCCAATTCTTCATTTTGGAACGATCCAAGCTTACAAACCATCTTAGTGCAGCACCAGTCAAAGATTGCTGAAACAACTGAGCAAGGAGCTCGTTGTTCAGGCCAAACGGGTTGAGGGCACCCACATACATTTTCAGGTGCGTTTTGGGACAAGTGGTTCCATCAAACTTATCCATGTTGGGCATTTTGAACTTGGTTGGCAGTCTTGCTTCGGGGAACAAGGACAAGGGGTCCATGTCCACCACTTCCTTGTGTGTTTTAAGGGCAGTGATTGACCTTTCCAAGAGTTCCAATTTTTCTCTCATTTTCTGAGCTTCCAACTCAGAAGCAGTTCTGGAGGGCATGTCATCCAGGTTAAGGGTAGGGTTTGTCGGTTCAGCACCAGGTCCTTGATTGGAGGTAGCAAGTCCACTTCCCCCAGCTGAAGCCCCATTTCCATTACCACAACCTAGTTCAGCTATTAGTGTAGTCCTCTGGGCAGCTAATGCCTTATTCATTCTAGCCTCCATTCTGGCCTCCAGTTGTTCTATGAGATTTTGGATGTCAGAGATTGATGCCATTGATGCAGGTGGGGTTGTTGGAGTTGTAGGTGAAGCTTGGTGTAGCTGGTGATGTTGGCACTCGAATAGTGGGTACCTGTGAAAGGACATAGTCAGAAACGATTAGACTATCCTATATAAGGCGTTTTCATAGGGTATGTGAGATAGTGTGAGGTAGGGTAGTGTTGGTATAGGGAAGAATGACTTGACCCTGTGAGATGAGACGGTTTGACCCTGTGTGGTAGGATAATGTTGGTATGCTAGGACACCTAGGATAAGACCCAATAGGATGTGATATGTAAGGTAGAGTGCTTAGGGCTGGATACCTCAACTTTTCGAAAGGCCCTAGGTTCTCAAAGAGTTTTTTTTTTTTTGGGCCTTAGGGGCCAAAATGTGAATTTTTGGGCCTTTGAGGCCAACATGTGAGTTTTTTTTTTTTTTTGAGTCTTTGGGGCCAAATGGGGAATTCTTGGGCCTTTGTGGCCAAATTGGGAACTTTTGGGCCTTTGGGGCCAAAATGTGAATTTTTATGCTTTTGGGGCCAAATTGAGAATTTTTGGGCCTTTGTGGCCAAATTGGGCATTTTTGGGCCTTTGGGGCCAACTTGAGCATTTTTTGGGGCCTTATGGGCCAAATTGAGAATTTTTGGGCCTTTGTGGCCAAAATGTGAATTTTTGGGCCTTTGGGGCCAAAGTGAGAATTTTTGGGCGTTTGGGGCCAAGATGTGAATTCTTGGGCCTTTGGGGCTAAATTGAGAATTTTTGGGCCTTTATGGCCAAATTGCGAATTTTTGGGCCTTTGGGGCCAAATTGAGAATTTTTGGGCCTTTGTGGCCAAAATGGGAATTTTTGGACTAAAATTTAATTTTCCAGGTCTTAGGGACCAAAATGTAATTTTTCAGGTCTCAGGGACCAAAATGTGATTTTTCAGGTCTCAGGGACCAAAATGTAAGTTTTCAGGTCTTAGGGACCAAAATGTGAATTTTCAGGTCTCAGGGACCAAAAATGTAATTTTTTAGCTTTGAAATGGAATGTTTTTTTTTTTGTAAGAGTCTTTTTTTTTTATCATTTTCCAGACCCTCTTTTTTTTGTGAAGTATGGGATGAATGCGTGAATGCGCACAATATCAAAACATAGTTCATTTTAATGGAATGATTCAGCATCATTAGGTGCATATAGCCTTAAAGGATAGGTTCTATAGGCTATGACACAAATAGAGAATTGGCTTATTAAGGGACCCTTGAACCTTGAGTAAGGATATACCTAACCACATGTGAAACAAAGAGTTTCGCGTGGGTCCAACAGTACGCATACTCATGGGCCACCCCCAAAAGGATTAGGGATCGTTTGTGGTAACAGGGAGGACGCTTTGGCTGTCCGTCGACATAATCAAGGAGACTTGCCGATTAGCGCTACTTGCTATCCAGACTCAGAAGTTTGAACAGAGAGAGAAGAAATTCATTTGAAATTCATGTTTTATGCAATGGAGAAAAAGATTCTCAATCGTGCAAATAAATCAACAAGTTTTATGTTTTAATCACATTTTACGATTAAGTCCAAATTTCCTTATCAAGTATTCTTAAAGAAAGAACACTCGATTCGTGCTATGATACCCTGCAAAACAAGGCACAACAAAATAATACCCTAAAGAAGGGCAGGTTAGTTTACATAGCAATTGTAGTCCACTTTTATGCAAAAAGATTACATAATTAAATCCCCAGCAGAGTCGCCAAACTGTGAACCCCTACGCCGAAAACACAGGCATATGAATGCATGTGACTAAAGGCAGAAATGCACGTGAATGTATGAGTCGCCACCTCGTTTAATTATTTTAGGGTAAACTAGGAAAAACCCTAAGTGACTCCAATTTTAATTAACCTAAGTCTAGGCCAATTACCCTAATGTCTAAGGCATAGTCTACAAACCCGAGGTGGATCCCGAGACTATGTCATGCTGATGAACTAACCATGAATGAATGCTTTGCAGGGTGTAAGATGAAATAATTGGACCAATGAAAATGTTTATATGATTTCGACTTGCCGCTCGGGGTTAAATTCCTAACGTGCCTACGTACTTCCGTTTGAATGGAAGATCAAAGTCAACGTAGTTCGATAGGCCTTCTTTGAAGGGCTTTGAATGCATGAGTGTGTGTATGCTTCGTGCATGTTTGTTTAGGCATTTTGCCAAAGGATTGATTGATTCGATTAGGCATTCGTCGCCAAAAATGTTGGTTTTAAGGCATTTGTGCCAAAATGGTTGTTGGGCGATTTGTCGCCAAAGTTGATATTTGGGCTTATTATTGCCAAAAATCGATGTTTGGGCTTATTATTACCAAAAGACGTTTTGTTGGACGATTTGTCGCCAAAATGATGATTGGGCTTTTTATTGCCAAAATTGGTGTTCGGGCTTATTATTGCTGAAAATTGATGTTCGGGCTTATTATTGCCGAAAATTGATGTTTGGGCTTATTATTGCCGAAAATTGATGTTCGGGCTTATTATTGCCGAAATGATTGATTTTAAGGCTTTTAGCCAAAATTTGTTGATTTAGGCAATCTGTTTGCCAAAATGATGTGATTGGGCGATTGTCGCCAAAATGATTGATTTTAAGGCTTTTAGCCAAAATGTGTTGATTTAGGCAATTCATTTGCCAAAATGATGTGATCGGGCGATTGTCGCCAAAATGATTAATTTTAAGGCTTTTAGCCAAAATGAGTTGATTTAGGCAATTCGTTTGCCAAAAGTGTTGATTGGGCGATTGTCGCCAAAATTGATTGATTTTAAGGCTTTTAGCCAAAATGAGTTGATTTAGGCAATTCATTTGCCAAAAGTGTTGATTGGGCGATTGTCGCCAAAATTGATTGATTTTAAGGCTTTTAGCCAAAATGAGTTGATTTAGGCAATTCGTTTACCACAAGTGTTGATTGGGCGATTGTCGCCAAAATTGATTGATTTTAAGGCTTTTAGCCAAAATGAGTTGATTTATTTAAGGCATTTTGCCAAAGAATTCTGATTTAAGCGATTTGTCGTTAGACAGTGGTTAATCTAATTTATAGACAATTTGTTTGCCAAAAATTGATTGAACCGTGGGCAATTCGTTGTCAAAATGTGGTTGATTTAATTGTAGGCGATTTGTTGCCAAAACGTGATTGATTAAGGCTTTTTAGCCACAATTATTGATTAATTGGACTTAAGCCGGACTGTTCGAAATAAAAGCAATTAAACCGTAGTTATTAATTAACTAGGCTTTTTAACCAATATTGTCGGATTTAGCATTAATACCACGATTATTAATTAACCGGATATTTAAGCTTAATCATATTTGATTGAGGCAGTTTATTTGTCTAAATATGATATGAATGCACTTATGCAGTTATAGGATTATTAGGAGTAGAAGAGAAGCATGCATGAAGTGCTAAAATTAAATAGACAGAGTTTCGTTTAAGTACCTGATTTAATCGACGACCGCTTCTTAACTCCGGATTAAGCTCCTCGTTCGGGGAATATTAATTAATTAATTAGAATTTTTTTAATTTTAGTGGCCAAGTATCTCAACACATAAAAAAAAATAAAGACTGAATTAAAAATGCAAAAAGCGGTAAAAGAATCGCAAAAGCGTGAGGGAGAAAGATCGTCCGTCAACACAGACAGGAGTGGCCAAAATGAAGACCCGGAGGCCATTTTTATAGGCAGAATTGGGCCTCCGGCGGCAGGTGCCGCCAATGTCGGCGGCAGGTGCCGCCCGAGGTCCGGCGGCAGGCGCCGCCGTGTCCGGCGGCCAGAGCCGCCGTGCTCGGTGGCGGCCCCTTGGGCCTTTCGCTTCAGAGGGGTTTTCAGGAGTTTCGGATCTCTGAAAAATATTCCGGGACCTGTTCCGCGATCCTCGCGACATTTCGGACGTTTTAAGTACCATATTGCATACTTTCGGTGAACTTCCAAAATGGCCTTCGGTCCGGTCGGACTGTTTGTAGTCCGGGAAAACAGGCACTGTAGCAAAGAGAAATTTACTGTAGCAAAAAGTCAAATTTACTGTAGCAAATTTTATTATTCGCAGTCCGGGAAAACTGGCTTTTTGAGCCTCAAAATTTGAGTATTCACATCTGCCAGGAATGATTATGGCAAGATTCGGAAAAACATACCCCGCACTGCAAGCCTGGGAGTGTCCGGTGAATGAGGGGACCTATGGACTAGGCTACGAGCCTACTGACGAAGACCGGGCTGAAAGAGGTAGAAGGAGAGGGAAGGACAGTATACAGATGCGGCCTTACCTTTTGACTCTGAATGGTTACTTTTGCAAACCGGGAGAACCAATTCCTTATCGTGGCTTCCAAGAACCATTTCTCTGCCCGGCTGCTAAGAAAATGCTGCCTGGGTTAGAGATATTTTCGGATGTCTGGGGCAACAAGCCCGAAACCATAACTGAACTGGAGGCGGAAGACTTCATGCAGCCTAGTCTCTTTGACGAGGTTGCGGTTATCACCGGAAGTGACGAGAATCGAGATTTGCTCAACCTAATCAAGCCAAGCGGAGGACCTCTCACCAACTGGTACGCCGAGGAGGATCGCACTACTGGTAGACCCCCTCCCGAGTCAAACCAAGAGTCAAAATCTGTAACAAAGTCCTGTACTGAGTTCGAGTCTAACCCCGAGTCTGAAACCGAGTCAGAGTCCAGTTCTAGTTCTGAGTCATCTGTGTCGGATCTAGAAGATCCAGATTTCAAATTTGATGTAATTTTTGAAGACGATTCCGTCATAATCAATAAAGGTTTGCAAATTCTTGATTACCCTGCGTGTCTGTCTTTCCAAGCATTTCCAAGCAAAAATAATCAAATAAATGAAATAAAAAATGAAAAGGAAAAAATAATGATTGGCAAAGAAGAAAATGAACATACATACATTGCATCTGATTGTGTGAACAGGGAACAAGTCAGTGAATGTTTGAAGAAATTTGCTGATTGCTTCATGTGGAAGTCAAGTGACATCACGGGAATCGATCCAGCAATAGTGGTGCACAAGATTCCGGTATACCCTGAGGCTAAGCCAGTGAAACAGAAGCTTAGAAGGCTGAAGACAGAATGGTCCTTGAAAATCAAGGAGGAAGTTGCCAAGCAACTGGAGAACAAGTTCATAGAGCCCATTGCTTATCCGACATGGTTGGCAAACATTGTGCCGGTTCCTAAGAAGGATGGAAAAGTTAGAATGTGTGTGGATTACCGGGATTTGAATAAAGCATGTCCAAAGGACGACTTCCCCCTGCCACACATTAACTTGTTGGTGGACCGTATGGCCGGACACGAGATGGTCTCCTTGACTGATCTCGCTGTCGGGTACAACCAAATAATGATGCATTTGCCAGACAAAGAGAAAACGGCATTCATCACAGAGTGGGGAACCTACTGCTACAGGGTCATGCCTTTTGGGCTCAAAAATGCCGGGGAAACCTATCAAAGAATGGCGACAACCATCTTCCATGACATGATTCACAAAGAAGTCGAAGTATATGTGGACGACATGGTTGTCAAATCAAAAACAGCTGAAGAACATACGACAGCACTTGAGAAGTTCTTCCTTAGACTTCGAAAGTACAACTTAAAGCTCAATCCGGCAAAATGTCTATTTGGAGCTACATCCGGAGTATTTCTAGGGCACATGGTCAGTCGGAAGGGCATAGAGATTGACCCTTCAAAAGCCAAGGCCATTTTAGAAATGCCAGCACCGAGGACGGAAAAAGAAGTTCGGGGTTTCCTGGGAAGGCTACAATATATCAGCCGGTTCATTAATCAATTGGCCGATACTTGTGGTCCGATCTTCAAATTACTCAGGAAAGGAGTAGCGGTTAAATGGAATGAGGATTGCCAGAAAGCTTTCGACCAAGTCAAGCAATATCTGCTATCCCCACCAGTTTTACAGCCACCAAGGCTAGGAAAGCCTTTATTATTATACCTATCAGTGACAGAAGAAGCGATGGGTGCAATGCTAGCTCAACAAGCAGAAGATACAAGGATAGAAAATGCCGTGTATTACTTAAGCAAAAGGACGCTAGAATACGAGCTAAAATACAACAAGATAGAGAAGTTGTGTCTGGCTCTAGTTTGGGCCTGTACAAAGCTGCAGCACTACCTTTCGTCTTACACAACCTATGTCATTTCTGAATCGAACCCCTTGAAATTCCTTATGGAGAGGCCGGTTCTTGACTGTAAGATGGCTAAGTGGGTATCAGTGCTTGCAGCTTATGATTTAAAATTTGTACAACGGAAGGCAGTGAAAGGTGGAGCCTTGGCTGACCAATTAGCAGAATTACCGGTCGAAGACCAAATGCCAGAGGTAGAATTTCCTGACGAAGACTTATTGAGCTTGGAAAGTGAAGTTTGGGAAATGTACTTTGATGGAGCTTCAAACTACCATGGAAACGGGGTTGGAGTAGTATTCAAAACTCCTTGTGGAGAATACATCCCAATCGCAGTCAAATTGGATTTTGATTGCACCAACAATGAAGCCGAGTATGAAGCTTGCATCAAGGAGTTAGAAGCGGCCCTGGAAAAGGAAATAAAAGTCCTCAAGGTTTTCGGGGATTCCAATTTAATAGTCTCCCAAGCCTTGAGAAAATGGAAAATTAAGGAAGAGCGTTTGGTTCCTTACCTACAACGTTTGGACGAATTGGCCCAACAGTTTGAGGAACTATCTTTCCACTACCTGCCGCGCGCCAAAAATCAGTTTGCAGATGCCCTAGCTACCTTGGCCTCCATGGTTAATGTAGGGGGAGACCAAGTCATTCGACCTTTGACAGTACGGCTACAGAAACAGCCAGCACACGTCCTGCATTTGGTAGATGACAAGCCTTGGTATTAGGATATACAGAATTATCTTCAGAATGAAGCCTACCCGGAGGGATCCACCAAGACTGATCAACGGACATTGAGACAGTTGGCATCTGGATATTTCCTTACTGGGGGAGTTCTGTATAGGAAAAGTTGGAATGGCCTGGACCTAAGGTGCATTGACAAGGAAGAAGCTCAAAGCATCATGGATTCCTTACACAATGGAGAGTCTAGTCCGCACATGCACGGGATAGCCTTGGCTCGAAAAATTATGAACTTGGGTTATTACTGGTCGACCATGAATGCAGATTGCGTGAGGCACGCGCGGAAGTGCCATGAGTGTCAAATTTTTGCCAAGCTGCAAAAGCAGCCTCCGGTCAATTTGAATCCCATTGCTTCGCCCTGGCCTTTCGCAACTTGGGGCATAGACGTGATCGGAAAGATCCATCCAAAGGCTTCCAATGGCCATCAATTCATTCTGGTTGCTGTTGACTATTTCACTAAGTGGATTGAGGCAGCCTCCTATTCGGTCTTGAATGCCAAGAAGGTAGCACAGTTCGTTCGTACCAACATCCTTTGTCAGTATGGAACGCCATTCGAGATCATTACTGATAACGGGTCTCACTTTCAAAGCGAATTCTCGGATCTACTGAAGCAAAAGAAGATTCAGCATCACAAGTCTTCACCCTATCGTCCACAAACAAATGGGGCTGTAGAGGCTGCAAACAAGGCTATAAAGGTCATTTTGCAGAAGATAGTTCAAAAGCATAGAGCGTGGCACGAACAATTGCCAAATGCCTTGTGGGGATACAGGACTTCAATCAGAACACCTACTGGGGCAACCCCGTATTCCTTAGTATATGGCATGGAAGCAGTATTGCCTATTGAGCTGGAAGTTCAGTCGGCGAGGGTTATCCGGGAAAGCCAGATCAGCGAAGCAAATTGGGCTGAGAATTATCATTTGCAACTCTTGGGTATGGATGAAAAGCGATTGCAAGCAATCCACCAAACTCAAGTTTATCAAAGAAGAATAGCACGGCATTTCAATAAGAAGGTCAAAGACCGAAAACTGGAAGAAGGTTGTTTGGTTCTGAAGGAGATAAGACAGCCAATCTGTGAATACTCAAATTTTGAGGCTCAAAGAGCCATTTTTCCGGACTGCAAACAGTCCGGTCGGACCGGAGGTCATTCAAAAAAAGTTCACCGGAAGTGTGCCAATATGGTACTTGAAATGTCCGAAAAATTACGAGGATCACGGAACTGGTCTCAGAATATTTTTTGGAGGTCCGAAACTCCCGGAAAAGCCTCCGGAACGAAAAAAGAAAAAGGGGAAAAGGCACATGTGCCCGCCCGCGGGGCGGGTGTGCCCGCCCAGGCCAGGCGGGCACGCCCGCCCAGCTAGGGCGGGCACACCCGCCCAGCATGGGCGGACACGCCCGCCCAGACCAGGCGGGCACGCCCGCCCTTGAAGGCGGGCAGGGGCGCCCGGGATCACGTTTTTCCTATAAAAAACGGCTCTGGGGCTCCGTTTTGAGACACTCAGTCTGTGTTGACGGACGCTCCTTCTCCCTACGCTCTTTGCGATTCTTTACTGCTTTCTTGCATTTTTTTAATTTTAGTTTTATTTTATTTTTGTGATACTTGGTCACTTAAAATTAAATTAAAATTAATTCCCTTAACGAGGAGCTTAACCTGGAGTTAAGAAGCGGTCGACGATTAAATCAGGTACATGAACTGAACTCTGCCTATTTAATTTTAGCACTTCATGCATGCTTCTTTTCTACTCCTAATAATTCTACAACTGCATAAATGCATCCATGCCATCATTAGGCAAATAAACTGCCTCAAATAAATAAATTTAGGCTAAATGCCCGATTAATTAATAATCGCGGTATTAAGGCCTAAATCCGACAATATTGGCTCAAAACACCTAGTTAATTAATAGCTATGGTGTAATCGCCTTTATTTCAAACAAATCCTGCTTAAGTCCAATTAATTAATAATTGTGGCTAAAAGCCTTAATTGATCACGTTTTGGCAACAAGTTGCCTACAATTAAATCGATCTTTTGGCAAAATGCCTTAAAATTAATCAACTTATTTTGGCAAAAAGCCTTAAATCAATCATTTTGGCGACAATCGCCCAATCAACATCATTTTGGCAATCAAATTGCCTAAATCACTCTTTTGGGCTAAAAGCCTTAAAATCAATCATTTTGGCGACAATCGTCTAAAATTAATCATTTTTGGCAACGATTGCCTAAATCAATCTTTTTGGCTAAAAGCCATTAAAATCAACATTTTGGCATCAAATGCCTAAAAATCAATCAATTCTTTGGCAAAATGCCTAAACAAAATGCACAAAGCATACACACACTCATGCATTAAGCATACCCATTCAAAGCCCTTCAAAGAAGGCCTATCGAACTACGTTGACTTTGATCTTCCATTCAAACGGAAGTACGTAGGCACGTTCGGGATTTAACCCCGAGTGGCAAGTCGAAATCACATAAATATTTTCATTGGTCCAATTATTTCATCTTACACCCTGCAAAGCATTCATTCATGGTTAGTTCATCAGCATGACATAGTCTCGGGATCCGCCTCGGGTTCGTAGACCATGCCTTAAACATTGGGTTAATTAATCTAGTAACTAGGTTAATTAAAATTGGAGTCACTTAGGGTTTTTCCTAGTTTACCCTAAAACAATTAAACAAGGTGGCGACTCATACATTCACGTGCATTTCTGCCTTAGTCACATGCATTCATATGCATATGATATTCGGGGTAGGGGTTCACAGTTTGGCGACTCTGCTGGGGAATTTATGTAATCTTTTTGCATAATAGTGGACTACAATTGTTGAATAAACTAACCTGCCCTTCTTTAGGGCATTACCTTACTATGCTTTATTTTGCAGGGTACCTTGACATAAATCGAGTGTTCTTTCTTTAAAAATACTCGATGAGAGGAAATTTGAACTTAAGTGACAAATTTGATTAAGACATTTAAATTTGTTGATCTATTTGCACGATTGAGAATCTTTTTCTCCATTGCATAAAAAAAAATGAATTTCAAATGAATTTCTTCTCTCTCTGTTCAAACTTCTGAGTCTGGATAGCAAGTAGCGCTGATCGGTAGGTCTCTTTGATTATGTCGACGGACAGCCAAAGCGTCCTCCCTGTTACCGCAAACCGCCCCTAATCCTTTTGGGGGTGGCCCATGGGTATGCGTACCGCTGGACCCACGTGAAACTCTTTGTTTCACATGTGGTTAGGTATATTCATACTCAAGGTTCAAGGGTCCCTTATAAACCGATTCTCTATTTGAGTCATAGCCTATAGAACCTACCCTTTAGGACTGTATGCACCCAATGATCTGAATCATATTCATTAAATGGTTTATGGCGTGTTGTTATGCGCATTCACGACATATCATAGGCATGGGATAAACACAAAGAGAGCAGAAAAACACCCTTTTACTTTCAGTCATGCATAGTTGGACAAAGAGTCAATCTACCTCATATCAGTTACCTGATACACCAACCACTGTACCTAATCCAGCTACCCTTATCCTTACAGGTGCCCACGATCCAAGTGCCCACACCAGTGCCAGCCACACCTACAGTACTATCACCAGCTTCACCAGCTTCACCAGCTACACCAGCTTCACCCACAACTTCAACAACTTTACCTGCACCAATGGCATCTATTGCTGATATCCAAACCCTCATTGAACAACTCGAGGCCAGAATGGAGGCCAGAATGAATGAGGCATTGGCCGCCCAAAGGATTGCCCTGATAGCTGAATTGGGTAATGGTAATAGTAATGGAAATGGGGCTTCGGCCGGGGGAAGTGGACCTGCTACCTCCGATCAGGGTCCTGCTGCTGAGCCAACAAACCCTACCCTGAACCTGGGCGACATGCCCTCCAAAACTGCTTCCGAGCTAGAAGCTCAAAGGATGAGGGAAAAGTTGGAACTGCTGGAAAGATCTATCACTGCCCTGAAGACCCACAAGGAAGTGGTGGACATGGACTCTTTGTCTTTGTTCCCCGAAGCCAGGTTACCAACTAAATTCAAAATGCCCAACATGGGCAAGTTTGATGGAACCACTTGTCCTAAAACACATTTGAAAATGTATGTGGGTGCCCTAAACCCATTCGGATTGAGCAGTGAGCTCCTTGCTCAGTTGTTCCAACAATCTCTTACCGGTGCTGCATTAAGATGGTTTGTTAGCCTTGATCGGTCTAAGATGAAGACCTGGGAGGATATCTGTAATGCATTCAATTCACAGTACCACTACAATATGGAGGTGGATGTTACTCGAAGAGAGTTAGAGACCACCAAGCAGAAGAATAATGAGCCTTTCTCCTCGTTCCTTACGAGGTGGAGGGCCAAGGCTGCCCAGATGATTAATCGGCCTTCTGAGCAAGAGCAGGTCGATATAATAATAAAAAACCTACAGCCTGTTTACCAACAACGGTTGCAAACCCAGTATCTACCAACGTTCCAGTCGCTCATCGCCACTGCTACGAAGGTAGAAGATCTGATTCAAATGGGGCAACTGAAAGAAGACTCAGGAACCTCAAAGTACAAGAAACCTAGCCAAGCAAGCAAGGTCCACGAAGTGGCTAGCATCACCCCCACGAATCCTTTACGTGTGGGAAACATGAGGAATAATAATCAATCATCCAGAAGAACCTATACTGATCTTGGGATGCCAATCCTTGTGGTATTCTGAGAGGCTGTCAAAGCTAATTACATAAAGCCTTTGGAAGCGAGGCCACCACCAAATCCATTACCAAGGAATTACAGGGCTGATGAATACCGTGAATATCATCAGGGGCATGGGCACAAAACTGAAGCGTGCTGGACGCTCAAGAACTGCATCCAGGACCTAGTGGACAACGGTTCAATTATTCCCAGAAGTAAGCCAAACATTAGTACTAACCCCTTACCAAATCACGGGGTAAATGCTATTATGGCTGATCAGGAACTGATCGATCCTTTCGAACTGTTCCTAGAAATGAATAACATCTGTGTCTTGGATTTGAATGACCTGAGCAAAGAAGTCGATGCCATTACCAGGAGCGGGAGGCAGTACAAACCGTTGGTCTTGGATAAAATCCAGAATAAGCCCTATCAGAAGGTGAAGGAGCCGAAGGAGGACCCAGTACTCTCACAATTGAAAAAGACACAAGCTAGGGTGTCAATCTGGGAACTTTTGGCATCATCCTTTCCTCATCGCCAAGCTCTTTGCAAGGCTTTGAGTCAACTTCAGATGCCTGTGGAAGTTAGCCCTGAAGTGCTAGTATCCACCCTCACCCAATCATCTAAAACACGAAGCATCGGTTTCTCTGATGACGATTTGCCCAAGGAGGGAGGCAGTCATAACAATGCTCTTTATGTCACTGTTCAGACTCGAGACAAAACCGTGCCCATGGTTCTCATTGATAATGGGTCGGTTTTGAACGTCTGCCCACTAAGGGTAGCCAGTTGCCTGGGGTTAGAAGAAACAGATTTCACCCCCTCTGATCAGATAGTAAAAGCCTATGACAGTACCCGAAGAGAAGTGTTGGGAATTGCCACGCTGAAGTTAACTGTCGGGCCAGCAGTGATGGAAGTCCCATTCCAGGTAATTGATGTACCAACTAGCTTCAACCTGCTCCTGGGTCGGCCATGGATACATCATACTAAGGCGGTGCCCTCATCCCTACATCAAAAGGTCAAATTCCCCTATGAAGACAAAGTTATCACCATTCAAGGAGATGACTACAATCAGCTTAAAAAACCAAAGGGCCAACCTCTCTTTGAGGTCAACCCTGAGGCCGCCAACCTACCCCTTTCGGGATTTCAGTATGATACTGTACAGTTCATGGAAGGGAAAACTGCAAACTCTCGAATTCTCTTTGATTTCGGGACGGTACAGATAAACTGTATAGTTCCTCTGATGCAGAAAATGTCCTATTTGCCAGGAATGATTATGGCGAGGTCTGGGAAAACATATCCTGCACTACAAGCTTGGGAATGCCCGGTGAATGAAGGGACTTATGGACTGGGTTATGAGCCCACTGACGAAGAGCGTGCTGAGAAAACCCGAAGAGGAAGGAAGAAAAGTATACAGATGCGGCCTTACCTATTGACTCTGAACAGCTACTTCTGCAAACCTGGAGAAGCAGTTCCTTACTGTGGCTTCCGGGAGCCCTTTTGCTGCCCAACCATTAAGAAGATGCTGCCTGGGATAGAAATA
The DNA here is from genome assembly GCF_041381405.1 of Jatropha curcas. Classification (NCBI taxonomy): domain Eukaryota; kingdom Viridiplantae; phylum Streptophyta; class Magnoliopsida; order Malpighiales; family Euphorbiaceae; genus Jatropha; species Jatropha curcas. The sequence goes on from NC_143159.1 coordinate 16,367,222, forward strand.
TTCTCGGATGTTTGGGGCAACAAGCCCGAGGTAGTAACCGAGCTGGAGGCAGAAGACTTCATGCAGCCTAATCTCTTTGATGAGGTTGCAGTTATCACCGGAAGTGATGGGAATCAAGACTTGTGCAACCTAATCAAGCCGAGCGAAGGACCTCTTGACAATTGGTACGCCGAGAAGGAGCACACTGCTGACAAACCCCCTCCCAAGTCAAACCTAGTACCTCCCTCTGTAAACAAATCCTGTATTGAGTCTGAGTCTGACCCCGAGTCTGAAATCGAGTCAGAGTCTAGTTCTGAGTCGTCCCTGTCGGATCTAGAGGATCCAGATTTCAGATTTGATGTAATCTTTGAAGACGATTCCGTCATAATCAATAAAGGCTTGCAAATTCTTGATTACCCTGCGTGTCTATCTTTCCAAGCATTTCCAAGCAAAAGTAATAATCAAATAAATGAAATAAAAGATGAAAAAGAAAAAATAATGATTGGCAAAGAAGAAAATGAACATACATACATTGCATCTGATTGTATGAACAGGGAACAGGTCAGTGAATGTTTGAAGAAATTTGCTGATTGTTTCATGTGGAAGGCAAGTGACATCACGGGAATCGACCCAGCAATAGTGGTGCATAAGATTCCAGTATACCTTGAGGCTAAGCTAGTGAAACAGAAGCTTAGAAGGCTAAAGACAGAATGGTCCTTGAAAATCAAGGAGGAAGTTGCCAAGCAACTGGAGAACAAGTTTATAGAGCCCATTGCTTACCCGACATGGTTAGCAAACATTGTGCCGGTTCCTAAGAAGGATGGAAAAGTCAGAATGTGTGTGGATTATCGGGATTTGAATAAAGCATGTCCGAAGGACGACTTCCCCCTGCCGCACATTGACTTGTTGGTGGACCGAATGGCTGGACACGAGATGGTCTTCTTGACTGATCTCGCTGTCGGGTACAATCAAATAATGATGCATTTGCCAGACAAAGAGAAAACGGCATTCATCACAGAGTCGGGAACCTACTGCTATAGGGTCATGCCCTTCGGGCTCAAAAATGCCGGGGCAACCTATCAAAGAATGGCAACAACCATCTTTCACGACATGATTCACGGAGAGGTGGAAGTGTATGTGGATGATATGGTGGTTAAGTCGAAAACAACCGAAGAACATACGACCGCACTTGAGAAGTTCTTCCTTAGACTTCGAAAGTATAATTTGAAGCTCAACCCGGCAAAATGTCTGTTCGGAGCCACATCTGGAGTATTTCTGGGGCTCATGGTTAGTCGGAAGGGCATAGAGATTGATCCTTCGAAAGCTAGAGCTATTCAGGAAATGCCAGCACCAAGGACCGAAAAAGAAGTCCGAGGTTTCCTAGGAAGGCTACAGTACATCAGCCGGTTCATCAATCAGTTGGCCGATACTTGTGGTCCGATTTTCAAACTACTTAGGAAAGGAGTAGCAGTCAAATGGAATGAGGATTGTCAGGCGGCTTTCGACCAAGTCAAGCAATACCTGCTATCCCCGCCTGTTTTACAACCACCAAGGCTAGGAAAGCCTTTGCTACTGTACCTGTCTGTGACAGAAGAAGCAATGGGTGCCATATTAGCTCAACAAGCAGAAGATACAAGGATAGAAAATGCCGTGTATTACCTTAGCAAGAGGATGCTAGAATATGAGTTGAAATACAAAAAGATAGAGAAGTTGTGTCTGGCTCTAGTCTGGGCCTGTACCAAGCTACAACACTACCTCTCGTCTTACACTACACACGTAATCTCTAAATCGAACCCCTTGAAATTCCTTATGGAAAGGCCGGTTCTTGACTGTAAGATGGCAAAGTGGGTGTCAGTGCTTGCGGCTTATGATTTAAAGTTTGTACAACGTAAGGCAGTAAAAGGCGGGGCCTTGGCTGACCTATTAGCAGAATTACCAGTCGAAGACCAAATGCCGGAGGTAGAGTTCCCCGACGAAGACCTGTTAAACTTGGAAAGTCAGGTCTGGGAGATGTACTTCGATGGAGCTTCGAACTACCATGGAAATGGGATTGGAGTTGTATTCAAAACTCCTTGTGGAGAATACATCCCAATTGCAGTTAAACTAGACTTCGACTGTACCAATAATGAGGCCGAATACGAAGCCTGCATCAAGGGGTTAGAAGCAGCCTTGGAAAAAGAGATAAAAGTCCTCAGGGTTTTCGGAGATTCCAACCTGATAGTCTCCCAGGCTCTAAGGAAGTGGAAAATTAAGGAAGAGCGTTTGGTTCCTTACCTACAACGCTTAGACGAATTGGCTCAACAATTTGAGGAATTATCTTTCCACTACCTGCCGCGAGCCAAAAATCAATTCGCTGATGCCCTGGCCACTTTGGCCTCCATGGTTAATGTGGAAAAAGACCAAGTTATTCGGCCCCTGACAGTTAGGCTTCAGAAACAGCCAGCACACATCATGCATTTGGTAGATGACAAGCCTTGGTTTTGGGATATACAAAATTACCTTCAGAACGAAGCCTACCCGGAGGGATCCACCAAAACTGATCAACGGACATTAAGACAGTTAGCGTCTGGATACTTCCTTACTGGGGGAATTCTGTATAAAAGAAGTTGGAACGGCTTGCACCTAAGGTGCGTTGGTGAAGAGGAGGCTCAAACCATTATGGATTCCGTGCATAATGGGGAATCTGGGTCACACATGCATGGGATAGCCTTGGCTCGGAAAATCATGAACCTAGGTTATTACTGGCCAACTATGAATGCGGATTGTGTGAGGCACGCGCGGAAGTGCCATGAGTGCCAAATTTTTGCTAACCTGCAGAAACGGCCTCCGGTCAATTTAAATCCAATTGCTTCACCGTGGCCTTTTGCAACTTGGGGCATAGATGTAATTGGAAAAATCCACCCGAAAGCCTCTAATGGCCATCAGTTTATCCTGGTCGCTGTAGATTATTTCACCAAATGGATTGAGGCAGCTTCCTTTTCAGTTTTGAACGCCAAGAAGGCAGCACAGTTTGTACGTGACAACATCCTTTGTCGGTACGGAACACCATTCGAGATCATTACTGATAATGGGTCTCATTTTCAAGGCGAATTCGCTGACCTCTTAAAGCAAAAGAAAATTCAACATCATAAGTCCTCACCCTATCGCCCACAAACAAATGGGGCCGTCGAAGCTGCGAACAAGACTATAAAAGTCATTTTGCAAAAGACAGTTCAGAAACATAGGGCATGGCATGAACAATTACCAAATGCTTTGTGGGGATACAGGACTTCTATCAGAACGCCTACTGGGGCGACTCCGTATTCTTTGGTATATGGTATGGAAGCAGTACTGCCTATTGAGCTGGAAGTTCAGTCGGCAAGAATTATCCGGGAAAGCCAGATCAGCGAAGCAGATTGGGCTGAGAATTATCATTTACAACTCTTGGGAATGGATGAGAAGCGATTGCAAGCGATCCACCAAGCTCAAGTTTACCAAAGAAGAATGGCGCGACATTTTAACAAGAAGGTTAAAGACCGGAAACTCAAAGAAGGTTGTTTGGTCCTGAAAGAAATTAGACAGCCAATCCTGGACCCACGTGGGAAGTTTCGTCCTCATTGGGCTGGACCCTACGTATTGAAGAAAATATTATCCGGCGGAGCCGTCATCTTGACTGATTTGGATGGTTTGGAATTCACAAATCCGTGTAATTTAGATCAGTTAAGAAGATATTTTGTGTAATTGTAATCATTTGCATAATGTAGAAAGAGCTACATTAGACCTGATTCTCCTTGAAAAAAAAAAGAAATTATGTATCGGAGATATGTAGGCAGCCCTCTTTGGGCACGGTCTAAGCATTAATAAAAAAAACATTTCATATTTCATTCTTCTTTGCCAAATAAAAAAAAAGAAAAGAAAGAACCGCTAAGTTGAAAACCCGAAAGGGCGGCTTGGGCAAAAGGGGGTAGCTCGCTAAGCTGAAAACCCGAAAGGGCGGCTTAGGCAAAAATTAGAGCTTGAATAAATAAAAGTTGGCAAATGCTTGGAAAGTTCAAACGCCTAATGACAAAGTCAAATAATCCAGAATCAAGCAAGAGAGTCCAAAATAACTAAAGAAAGTGTAAAGCATACATTCAAAGATAAATCCAAAGTCCCAAACGAAAGGCAAAACAAGAAAAAGATCACAAAAGTTCCTAAGAGTCTAGGTATCCCATCGCCTCCGCGGAGCGGCATCCTCTGAGTCTTCTACTGAACTCTGCCCAGCCTTGCCTGTCCGAGGGGCCAGCACAATCTCCTCACCTGTCCCAAACTCCTCTTCAACATCAGCCTGAACCCAACCTTCAAGAACACTTAGCAGTGCAGTCCTCCTTGGTCTTTCAATCGGCCAGACAGCGGCAATGAACCAGGCCCGGTACTCGGGAGAAGTCTGAACACTGGTAGAATCGGGTAAAGGTCTCACCATGCGGTGATCTCTAACCCAAGCTTTAAGGACAGCTCGGGTAACACCAGCAGTAATGGCAGCATCAGCCGAAATATCATCCATAATGGGAACAGTCTGATCTATCCCCATCTGCCTCAAAACGCGCGAAGCGCAGTACCAAGTGCAGTGGGTAAGGCCTAGGAGGTAAACCCGAGAATGGCGGAAGCTGACCTGAATAAAGCGGCTAATATTGTACCAAGGGATGAACCACAGTATCTCATTTGGACCTAACTCAATCAGCCATGAGGTTCATGCATCAGTAGATGGATGAGTGATCAGGATCCTTCGCATGCGATACTGGGAAGGATTGTAAGGAAGGGAGGTAGGAGCAGCCACCACTTGAAGATGATCCCTCAACCAAACCTGAGTAATAGATCTTTTCTATTACGAAGAAACAAATTAAAAAGAAGAAGAAGAATGAGGTAGGATAATAGAAGAAAATACCTGGAGAATGATGGGGGAAACAGTTCAATCATTGAACCCTAAAGCGGCTCTGTCAAGGCTTCTAATGGTCTCTGCCAGCACAACACAGCCAATGCAACCCATATCCTCCATTTGCCAAACCATGGGACAAAGCCTCAAGTCTCCAAAACCTGGGTCCCGGTTGAATAAGAAACCAGCCAATAAGCAGAAAACCAGGGCCCGCATCCTCAGCCTCATCCGGTCAGGGTCGTCTAAGCAAGTCTCTGAAAATTCATCAATCAGGGGCAGCAGAATCGCCTTCTGATCATCCACAATCATAGCCTTAGCTTGTGGCCGGCTAAACCGAAACAAGTTCTCAAATGACTTAACATACCCAACTTTCACCTCGTGCCTAACCAAGGGAGCATTGGGATCACACCCTATAATCGCACAAAATTCCTCAAAAAGAGGGCACATTTCCTCCATCATAGCCCCAAACCGAAAAACGTGAGCCTCAGGATCCCAAAATCTAATACAGGCTCGCAAAAAGTCCCAGTCAACTACTACGCCCCTAAGAGTGATAACAGGAGAAATTCCGTACCTCCCCAAATTGATCTTTTCAACTTTGGAGAGACTCCTGGTCCAGCTATGCATGCTATGGTTGTAAAAGGGATTCATGTTTTTTATTTATTTATCCTGTTTTTATTAATTTAAAAAAAAAAATAAATATAATAATAAATAAAATAAATAAATATTAATAAGTAAAAAAAAAAAGAGAGGGGAGAGAGAAAACTGACCAAAATAGCTGTTTAGGCACAGAATTCGAGAGTTAGAATGGAGAAAAAGGCTGAAAACAGCCTTTTTTATTTAGAAAATCGCGCCCAAGGGCGGCTGCCCGCCCACTCCAGGCGGGCATGCCCGCCCAGGCAGGGCAGGGCACACCCGGCCAAGCCAGGCGGGCGTCCTAAAAAAAAAAAAAAAAATCAAATCTTTCTTGGATATGTTCTTAAAGAAAAAAAAAAAAAAAGAGGGGGGGCAAGGTGTGTTTTTTGGATTTCTCTTCTGTTCAAATCTAACGTGCATACTTTCAGTATTAATCAAATGCAGGTACAAATAAGTTAAGTACAGAAACACAGGCCAAGATTCGGTACAGGAAAATAAAGAGGAAAGAAAATAAAGGAAAGCAAGGAAGTCTAGCAGCTATCAGCGGCGAGACCTCCTCCTCCTCCGGTCGTCAAAAGCTTGCAGTGTCCAAGCTGAAGTTAGTTCCTCCTGCATTCTAAGGATTAGCTCCATCATCTGACTGATCAAGCCGTCAGGAACCTGGAAGTTACACAAAAAAAATATATATATATAAGTCAATGTACATACAAATCTCTTATAAATCCTTTTTATGAGAGATTTATCAGTCATTACCTCATTAATGTCATCAGGAGGAAGAGCCAGGCGATTCACACGCTCCAGGGACACCTCCCGAAGAGATGAAGTACCCTCAGGAGTGTAATAGGAAATGCTGTATGGAAGGTGCAAATTGGCCAAACCCGGATGGACTGGCCTGGTAGCCTTTGAAATAGCCTGGGGAATCCTGAAGGCGCCGGCCGCATGGCTGGGGCCAACTTGAGATGGACCCTCCACCGGAGTAGAAGAAGAAGGACGGGAGGTAGGCCTCCTCCTTGGAGTCCTGGCCGAGGAGCCTGAAGCCCGAGAGGAACGGGTGCCGAGCGGCTGGAAAGGGGTCGACCTCGGGAGACTGTCAAGCCTAGAGCCGATGGGCCGCATCAGAAACACCTGGCAGAATTCGTCATAATCTCCACCCCGGATCAATTCCATATGTGGAATACCTTCAGTATGGGCATCTGTAAGAACCATCTGTTTGCCCGCTCGCATGTCCTCAGGAGGAGGAAGAGGAACGGAGCGGCAGCCCCTAACCTGGAAGTGCACTCGCTCACCTAGGTAATAACGTCTCAGAATGGGATGTGATAAGACAAACCGCCGCCGAGACAGAGCCTCTGATCGCCTGAAATGGGGATCAGCCTCAATCCAACGTTGGAGTCGGGTATTCATCGCCCCTACCTCAGCCTGTGTAAGGGAAGCAAATATGTTAATAAATTTGTTATTTTTCACACGACCAAGGGAAATTAAGAGGGCACTCGCCTGCTCTATGGTACAAGTATCTAAGAAGCCCCGCAAATCCCCTAAAGACTTCTGGCGTAGAACAGACTGGTGATTAGCTCGGTACCATCTCCAAGCCAAAGGTACCAACCCTAGCCTAAGATCAGTATGAGTCAGCTCTGGGCGGAGGTAGGGAAAATACTCAAAAGCCCAAGTCTGCAAAAACGAAGGAATGGATCAATAATAAAAAGGGGGGGAAAAGAAAAGGAAGAGACAACACAGAATGAGGATATGCTCTTACCTCCCAGAAATAGTAGGTCCCGCTGAGCTTACAGTGGCCTCGACTCAGATCGCACATATCATCATACATGCGGCTCAGAATAGCACCGGCCCAGTCGTACTCAGTAAGATGGGCCAAGTCCTCCAAACTCTTCAGAATAGAGGGATTAAACTTCTCTTTTCTGTTAGACCAGAAAGACGACGCAAACAACAGCAACAGAGTGAATCTAGCTACCTGAGTAGCCGTTAGCTCTCCCTGTCTATGTCTGGTATAAATGTCAGGGGTCTGGAGAGATAACCAGTGCCTCGAAACACTCAGATCGGGAGTAGAATAGCTAGGTCTAACAATCCGGGGAAGATCAATCCCTATCAGCTCCGTCATTCGGTCGGGGGTGACCGCAGTCCTCCAATCGTCATATAGCTCGATCGGCCTAGTACCAAAAGGAATCCCAGAAATCAATGAAAAGTCGGTCGAGATCATCGTCATCTCACCCCAAGAGAAGTGGAAAGTGTTGGTGGTGTCCCACCATCTCTCAGCCAACGCACCCAGTAGGCTCTTATAATTCTGCCTACCCAGCTCAAGGTTTCTTAAGAAATCCAGGTGAGAAGGGCCAATGATGGTTCCGACCGGGTTATTATGATCAAGTATGTCAAACGGGATCTCAGCAATGGAGGACTCGCCTACGTCCAGCCTAATGTATGCACCCTAAAAGGTAAAACAGTTTAAGGTTATCCTTTGGTTCCTAACTAAAAGATATCTTAATCCCCTCCTAGCATGCATACCAAAAAAAAAAAAAAATCACAATTTGGCCTAAGGCCCAAAGAAATTACAATTTGGCCTAAGGCCCAAAAAATTACAATTTGGCCTAAGGCCCAAAGAAATTGCAATTTGGCCTAAGGCCCAAAAAATCACAATTTGGCCTAAGGCCCAAAGAAATCACAGTTTGGCCTAAGGCCCAAAAATTACATTTCGGCCTAAGGCCCAAAATCACAATTTGGCCCTAAGATAATGGGCAATATGCCAACAAAGCAAGTGTACCTGGGCAAAGACGCCGGTCATAGAAGCGTGAGTATCAGCATCCGCCATGAGATCGACATCACTGAAAGAGATCTCTAGAGACTCCAGCAGATCCTCGTCGCTGCCATAATCGGAGAAAGCCATGATGAGAGATTTGGGAGAATTTGAGAGAGAGCCTTAGAGTAAGAGGATGGAAATGAATAAAAAAAAAAAAGCTATTTATAGAAGAAAAAAGAGCCAAAAGGCGGGTCTTCTGGACGCGTCTGTTTTTCGCCTACAAAATTTGTGTTTCAGACAACCACCGACTCCCATAAATCATTTTTATGGTCGCCGGTGGGGGGCAGCTGTGAATACTCAAATTTTGAGGCTCAAAGAGCTATTTTTTCGGACTGCAAACAGTCCGGTCGGACCGGAGGTCATTCAAAAAAAGTTCACCGGAAGTGTGCCAATATGGTACTTGAAATGTCCGAAAAATTATGAGGATCACGGAACTGGTCTCGAAATATTTTTTGGAGGTCCGGAACTCCCGGAAAAGCCTCCGGAACGAAAAAAGAAAAAGGGGAAAAGGCACACGTGCCCGCCCGCGGGGGTGGGCATGCCCGCCCAGGCCAGGCGGGCACGCCCGCCCAAGCCAGGCGGGCATGCCCGCCCAGACCAGGCGGGCACGCCCGCCCTCGAAGGCGGGCAGGGGCGCCCGGGATCACGTTTTTCCTATAAAAAATGGCTCTGGGGCTCCGTTTTGAGACACTCAGTCTGTGTTGACGGACGCTCCTTCTCCCTACGCTCTTTACGATTCTTTACTGCTTTCTTGCATTTTTTTAATTTTAGTTTTATTTTATTTTTGTGATACTTGGTCACTTAAAATTAAATTAAAATTAATTCCCTTAACGAGGAGCTTAACCTGGAGTTAAGAAGCGGTCAACGATTAAATCAGGTACATGAACTGAACTCTGCCTATTTAATTTTAGCACTTCATGCATGCTTCTTTTCTACTCCTAATAATTCTACAACTGCATAAATGCATCCATGCCATCATTAGGCAAATAAACTGCCTCAAATAAATAAATTTAGGCTAAATGCCCGATTAATTAATAATCGCGGTATTAAGGCCTAAATCCGACAATATTGGCTCAAAACACCTAGTTAATTAATAGCTATGGTGTAATCGCCTCTATTTCAAACAAATCTTGCTTAAGTCCAATTAATTAATAATTGTGGCTAAAAGCCTTAATTGATCACGTTTTGGCAACAAGTTGCCTACAATTAAATCGATCTTTTGGCAAAATGCCTTAAAATTAATCAACTTATTTTGGCAAAAAGCCTTAAATCAATCATTTTGGCGACAATCGCCCAATCAACATCATTTTGGCAATCAAATTGCCTAAATCACTCTTTTGGGCTAAAAGCCTTAAAATCAATCATTTTGGCGACAATCGTCTAAAATTAATCATTTTTGGCAACGATTGCCTAAATCAATCTTTTTGGCTAAAAGCCATTAAAATCAACATTTTGGCATCAAATGCCTAAAAATCAATCAATTCTCTGGCAAAATGCCTAAACAAAATGCACAAAGCATACACACACTCATGCATTAAGCATACCCATTCAAAGCCCTTCAAAGAAGGCCTATCGAACTACGTTGACTTTGATCTTCCATTCAAACGGAAGTACGTAGGCACGTTCGGGATTTAACCCCGAGTGGCAAGTCGAAATCACATAAATATTTTCATTGGTCCAATTATTTCATCTTACACCCTGCAAAGCATTCATTCATGGTTAGTTCATCAGCATGACATAGTCTCGGGATCCGCCTCGGGTTCGTAGACCATGCCTTAAACATTGGGTTAATTAATCTAGTAACTAGGTTAATTAAAATTGGAGTCACTTAGGGTTTTTCCTAGTTTACCCTAAAACAATTAAACAAGGTGGCGACTCATACATTCACGTGCATTTCTACCTTAGTCACATGCATTCATATGCATATGATATTCGGGGTAGGGGTTCACACAATCATAGATCCACGTGGGAAGTTTCGTCCTCATTGGGCTGGACCCTATGTGTTAAAGAAGATATTGTCAGGCGGAGCCGTTATTCTGACTGATTTGGATGGTTTGGAATTCACTAATCCATGTAATTTAGATCAATTAAAAAGATATTTTGTGTAATTGTAATCATTGCATAATGTAAGATGAACTACATCAGACCTGATTCTCTTTGGAAAAAAGAAATTATATATCGGAGATATGTAGGCAACCCTCTTTGGGCACGGTCTAAACATTAATAAAAAAAAAATCATTTCATCATTTCATTCTTCTTTGCCAAAAAAAAAAAAAAAAAAAAAAAAAAAAAAAAAAAAACCCGCTAAGTTTAAAACCCGAAAGGGCGGCTTAGGCAAAAGTTAGGACTCGCTAAGCTGAGAACCCAAAAAGGGCAGCTTAGACAAAAAAATGGGTAAGCTCGCTAAGTTGAAAACCCTAAAGGGCGGCTTAGGCAAAAATTAGAGCCTGAAATAAATAAAGTTGGAAAATGCTTGGAAAGCTAAATGATTTTTTCTCAAGTTAAGCAAAAAAGTCAAATCTCATTCTAATAGCAGCCCAAAGTCAGGCGGAAAGCAAAAGAGTCCAAACAAATAATGAAGTCTAAATCCAAGTCCAAAGCACAAAAAATACATCCAAAGAAAAAATCCAAAAGCCAAATAAAAGTCAAAATAAGAGAAAGATAGTAAAAGCCTATAGGAGTCTAGGTGTCCCGTCTCCTCCGTGGGGCAACATCCTCTGAGTCTTCCCTAGCTGTTAAACTCTGTCCAGCCTCACCTGTCCGAGGAGCCAACACAATCTCCTCACCTGTCCCAACCTCATCATCAGTGTTAGCCTGAACCCAACCTTCGAGAACACTCAACAGTGCAGTCCTCCTTGGTCTCTCAATCGGCCAAACAGCAGTAATGAACCAAGCCCGATACTCAGGAGAAGTCTGAACACTGGCAGGATTAGGTAAAGGCCTAATCATACGATGATCTCTAACCCAAGCCCTAAGGATGGCTCGGGTAACACCCGGGGTAATGGCTGAATCAGCTGAAAAGTCATCCATAATCGGAACAGTTTGGTCTATCCCCATTTGCCTCAAAACGCGCGAAGCGCAGTACCAAGTACAGTGTGTGAGGCCTAAAAGATAAACCCGAGAATGGCGAAAGCTGACCTGGATGAAGCGGGTGATGTTGTACCATGAGATGAACCACAGTATCTCATTTGGACCCAACTCAATTAGCCATGAAGTCCATGAATCAGTAGATGGGTGGGTGATCAAAATCCTCCGCATACGATACTGAGTGGGATTATAGGGCAAGAGAGTAGGAGTAGCAACCACTTGAAGGTGGTCCTTCAGCCAGACCTGAGTAATGGATCCTTTCTATTACAAGGGAGTAAAGTAAAAAAGAGAGGAAAAGATAAGAAAGATAATAAAGGGAAATACCTGGAGAATGATGGGAGAAACTGTCCAGTCATCAAACCCTAAAGCAGCCCTGTCAAGGCTCCTAATAGTCTCGACCAGCACAATGCCGCCAATACAGCCCATATCCTCCATTTGTCGAACCATGGGGCAAAGACGCAAATCCCCAAAACCTGGGTCCTGGTTAAACAAGAAGCCAACCAATAAACAGAAAACTAAGGCCCGCATCCTCAGCCTCATCCGGTCTGGATCGTTTTGGCAGGCCTCTGAAAATTCATCAATCAGGGGCAACAGAATTGCCTTCTGGTCATCAACAATCATATCCCTAGCTTGGGGTCGGCTGAACTGAAATAGGGTTTCAAAAGACCTAATATACCCAATTTCACCTCATGCTTGACCAAAGGGGCATTGGGGTCACACCCTATGATAGCACAAAACTCCTCAAAAAGAGGGCACATTTCCTCCATCATGGCTCCAAACCGGAAAACGTGTGCTTCCAGGTCCCAAAGTCTAATACAGGCCCGTAAAAAATCCCAATCAACTATTACACCCCTAAGAGTAATAACGGGGGCAAGACCGTACCTCCCCAAATTGATCTTTTCAACTTTGGAGAAACTCCTAGCCCAGCTGTGCATGCTATGGTTGTAGAAGGGATTCATGTCCTTTTATTTTTTCTTTTTGCTTTATATTGTTATTTTTTTAAAAAAAAATAATAATAACAAAAAATAATAAATAAAAAAATAAGGAAGAGAAAGAGAGAAAAAAAACTGACCAGGATGTGGTGGCTTGGAAAAGAAAAAAAAAAACAGCAGAAAGTAGCTTAAATAAAGGAAGGGCGCGCCCGCAGGCGGCCTGGCTCGGCAGCCCAGCCGCCGAAGCCCGGCGGCCCGGCTCGGTGGCCCAGCCACCTGAGCCCGGCGGCCCATTCCGGTGGCCCAGCCGCCGGAGCCGGCGGCCCCAAAAAAAAAAAAAAAAAAGAAAAAAGAAAAAGTTTGTATATATATATTTTTTGATATAAAATTCGAGAAAATATGTTCTTTTCAAAAAAAAAAAAAATAGAAAGAGAAAGAGAAATGTTTTGTTTTAGAGTAAAGCAAGATTCTTTTTTTTTCTTTTCTATTTCATGATCCATGCATACATATATATATATATTTTTTTTAGTACTAATCAAGTGCAGGTACAAATAAAGTTCAGTACAACAAATACAACCAAGATTCGGTATAGAAAATACAGCAAAAGGAAAACAAAGGAAAGCAAGAAAATCTAGCATCTATCAACGACGGGGCCTCCTCCCCCTCTGATCTTCGAAGGCTATCTGGGTCCAGGCCGCAGCTAGTTCTTGCTGCATCCCGAGAAACAGCTCCATCATCTGGTTGACCAACCCGACAGGAACCTGGAAATCATACAAAGAAAAATACAAGTCAATATCTCCTATGAATCCTTTTTTGTGAGAGATGTGTCAGGTTTTACCTCGGTGATGTCCTCAGAAGGAAGAACCGTGTGATCCACACCCTCCAGGGAGACCTCTCGGAAAACTGGAGGACTGTTAGGGATGAAGTAAGAAATGCTATATGGAAGGCGTAAACTGGCCAGGTCTAGATGAAGCGGCCCGGTAGCCTCCAAAATAGCCCGGGGAGCCCTGGAAGGACCTGCCAACCGGCTAGGCCCGGCCTGCGACGGCCTCTCAACCGGGGTGGAAGAAGTGGGATCTGTCATGGGCCTCCTCCTTGGAGTCCTAGTCAAGGGACCTGAAGCCCGAGAAGAACGGGTACCGAGCAGTTGGGAAGGAGCCGACCTTTGGATACTATCAAGCCGAGATCCAATAGGCGGCATCAGAGAGATTACGCAGAACTCATCGTAATCTCCTTCCATGATGAACTCCAAATGAGGGATACCTTCAGTATGAGCAGCAGTGAGCTTCATTTGCTTACCCGCTCGCATATCCTCAGGGGGGGTAAGGGACAGAGCGACAGCCTCTTAGCTGAACGTCCACTCTCTCACCCAAGTAATATCGCCGGATGATGGGGTGTGACAGGACCACTCTCCGCTGAGACAAGGCATCTGACCGCTGGAAGTCAGGATCAGCCTGAATCCAGCTCTGTAAACGGGCAGGCATCAGCCCCACGTCGGCCTATAATAGATGTAAATATGTTAATAAATTTTTTTAAACATATCCAAAAATACTAAGCATGTACCTGCTCCAGAGGGCAAGTATCAAAAAAGGCTCTCTGCTCCTTCAGCGACTTATTGTGCCGGACGGGATGAAGGTTTGACTTGTACCATCTCCAAGCCGAAGGCGCCAGCCCTGATACGGGATCAGTCTGGAGTAACTCTGGGCGAGTGTAAGGAAAGTACTCGAATGCCCAAGTCTACAAAACAAAAAAAAGAGAATCAGTGAGAAAGGAAAATCAAGATAAACAGAAAAAAAACACGAAAAGGGAGAATGTTCTTTACATTACCTCCCAGAAGTAGAAGGTCCCGCTAAGCTTGCCATGGCCTCGACTCAGGTCACACATATCGTCATACATGCGGCTCAGAATAGCGCCGGCCTAGTCATACTCCTCTAAAAGGGCCAAATTTTCCAAACTCTTCAAGATAGAAGGGTTAAACTTCTCTTTCCTGTTGGACCAAAAGGTCGAAGCAAACAACAGCAACAAAGTGAATCGGGTGACCTGAGTAGCCGTCAACTCTCCCCGCCCGTATCTAGCATAGATGCCAGGGGCCTGGAGGGATAACCAGGGTCTGGAAATGCTCAAAGCAGGGGTAGTAGAACCTGGTTCGACCAGCCGAGGCAGGTCTATCCCAATCAGCTCCACCATCCGGTCGGAGGAGATATCAATCCTCCAGTCATCATATAGCTCGATCGGCCGAATCCAGAAAGGGATCCCGGATATCACAGAAAAGTTTGTAGGGGTCATTGTCAACTCGCCCCAAGACAAGTGGAAAGTGTTGGTGGTATCCCACCACCTTTCAGCCAAAGCACACAATAACTCCTTGTAGTTACTCCGACCCATGTCAAAATGCCTCAGATAGCCCAGGTAAGATGGACGGATGATCGCGCCAACCGGGCTGTTTGGATCGAATAGTTCGAGCGAAATTCCAGCCACAGAACTCTCACCCACATCCAATTTAATACGGGAGTCCTAAAAGGTAAATCAACCTAAGAGTCACTCTTTGGTTCCTTACTAAGGGTGATATCTTAGTTCTACCCTAGCATACATACTAATAAAACAGTAAGCAAAGGAAATTTTCTTTTTTTTTTAAAAAAAAAAAAAAATTCACAATTTGGCCTAAGGCCCGAAAATCACAATTTGGCCTAAGGCCCAAAAAATTCACAATTCGGCCTAAGGCCCAAATAATAAATAATTTGCACGCATAAAAGTGAAAGGGAGCTCACTTGGGCAAAGATGCCGGTCATGGAGGCGTGAGTATCTGCGTCTGCCATAAGATCGACCTCGCCGAGAGAAATCCCTAGAGACCCGAGGAAATCCTCGTCGCTGCTATAGCTTGGAAGAGCCATAGAAGAAGTTAGTCTTGTAGCTTTGAAAGTTGAGAGAATTTGAGAGAACTTTTGTATGTAGAAAGTTTAGAATGAGTAGAATGAGTGAATTTTAAGCTATTTATAAGCAGATAGCCAAAAGGCGGGTCTTCTGGACGCGTCAAATTTTCGCCTCCAAAATTTGTGTTTCAGACAACCACCGACTCCCATAAATCATTTTTATAGTCACCGGTGGGGGGCAACTGTGAACACCCAAATTTTGAGGCTCAAAGAGCCAGCTTTCCCGGACCGCAAGCAGTCCGGCCGGACCGAAGGCCATTTTGGAAGTTTACCAAAAGCATGCCAATATGGTACTTGAAACGTCCGGGACGTCGCGAGGATCGCGGAACTGGTCCCGAAATTTTTTTCGGAGGTCCGGAGCTCCCGAAAAAGCCTCCGGAGCGAGATTTAGTAAAGCCACCAAGCACGGCGGCCCAGCCGCTGGCTTCCAGTGGCCCGGCCGCCGAAACGGTTTGTTTTCGCCTATAAATAGTGGCCCCGGACTTTCTGTTTTCCTTACTCAGTCTGTGTTGACGGACGCTCCTTCTCCCCTACGCTCTTTGAGATTCTTTACTGCTTTCTTGCATTTTAATTTAGTTTTATTCGCTTTCTTATTTTGTTATTTGGTCACTAAAATTAAATTAATTAATATTCCCCTTAACGAGGAGCTTAACCTGGAGTTAAGAAGCGGCCGACGATTAAATCAGGTACATGAACTCAACTCTGCCTATTTAATTTTAGCATGTCATACATTCTTCTCTTCTACTCCTAATAATTCTATAACTGCATAGAAGCATTCACATCAATCATTAGGCAAATAAACTGCCTCAAATAAATAAGTTTAGGCTAAACGCCCGGTTAATCAATAATCGTGGTTTTAAGTTTAAATCCGACAATATTGGCTAAAAAACGCCTAGTTAATCAATAACTATGGTAAAATTGCCTTTATTTCGAACAAATTTCGGTTTGAGTCCAATTAATCAATAATTGTGACTAAAAAGCCTTAATTCAAACACGTTTTCTTCTTGGCAATAAAATTGCCTACATTACAATTCAGTTAATCAACTTTTTTGGCAAAAACATTGCCTATAAACTATATTAATTACTTTCAGCGACAAATCGATTAAATCAATTCTTTGGCAAAATGCCTAAAATTAATCAACTTATTTTGGCTTAAAGCCTTAAATCAACCATTTTGGCGACAATCGCCTAAATAATCATCTTTTGGCAAATAGATTGCCTAAATTAACCTTTTTTGGCT
This sequence comes from Jatropha curcas, assembly GCF_041381405.1. Lineage (NCBI taxonomy): Eukaryota > Viridiplantae > Streptophyta > Magnoliopsida > Malpighiales > Euphorbiaceae > Jatropha > Jatropha curcas. The sequence continues at coordinate 16,383,714 of NC_143159.1, forward strand.
AAAAGCTTTCAAATTAATCAATCTTTTGGCTAAAAGCCTTAAAATCAAGCATTTTGGCGACAATCGCCTATATCACCACATTCTTGGCAACAATTGCCTGAATTAAATCTTTTGGCTAAAAGCCATTAAAACCAACATTTTTGGCATCAAATGCCTAAAAATCAATCAAGTCTTTGGCAAAATGCCTAAACAAAATGCACAAAGCATACACACACTCATGCATAAAGCATCCCCATTCAAAGCCCTTCAAAGATCATGGGGGAGTCTGCGGTACTCATTTGAGCGGCATGAGCTTAGTCAGAAAAATCATGAGGCAAGGTTATTTTTGGATGCAGATGGAAGGTGACTGTGTCAATTATGTACGTCATTGTAAAGCCTACCAATACCATGATAATAAAAGCCATTTACCTGCTGTTGAACTCCATCCGACAGCTCCTTCTTGGCCTTTTTCAACATGGGGCATAGATATTATCGGCAAGATCACACCAGCAGCATCGAATGGTCATCAGTATATCTTGGTTGCAGTAGATTACTTTTCCAGATGGATCGAGGCTCAATCCTACAAAACTTTGACCACTAAGCATGTGGCTAGATTCATTGAATAGAACATTTTCTGTCGCTATAGTGTTCCCCATCACATAGTTATAGACAATGGTTCTCATTTTCAAGCAGATGTTGGTCAGTTGCTATATAGATACAAGGTTGAGCATCAACATTCTTCTCCTTCTCGCCCTCAAGCTAATGGTGCAGTAGAAGCCGCGAATAAGGGGATTAAAAGAATCCTATCTAAGATGTGCGAGAAGTATAGAAGCTCGGCCGAGAAACTTCCTTTCGCGCTCTGGGGGCATCGTACTACCTTCAAGTCTGTGAATGGAGCTTCTCCCTTCAAACATATGGGATGGAGGCAGTGTTACCGATAGAGCTCGAAAAGAAGTCTCTCAGGGTTCTTGTAGAAACTGGTCTGACCGAGGAAGAATGGGTCAAGAAAAGGTATGAAGATTTGGCGCTTTTGGATGGAAGAAGATTGAACGCTCGATTCCAGGATTAGATGAGAAAGAGAAGGATTGCTCGTTTCTACAACAAACGGGTACATCCAAGGGCTTTAAAGAATGGAGATTTGGTATTGATCAGATTGTTGGATCATGAAGCCCAGAATCATCCTGGTGGGAAATTCAAACCCAACTGGCATGGACCATTCAGAATTCAGAAGCTATTAGCTAAAGGTGCCCGCTGAATTAATTACCATGGAAGGGAAGCCTGTCAACCGGATTGTCAATCAGGACCAAATGAAAAGATTCTATGTCTGAAATGATGGTTTCGATTAAAGAAAAAAAAGAAGAAAGCTAAGTTGAAAACCCGAAAGGGCGGCTTAGGCAAGAAATGAGCTCACTAGGTTGAAAACCCGAAAGGGCGGCCTAGGCAAAAGTTAGGGCATAAAAAATAAATAATGATAAAAATAAAACTTTCGGGATTAACGCGTGGTGCTTAGTTTAAATGCAAAATCTATGCCATGCGTTCGTGACAGATTTGTGATTGGTTGCTCAATGCCATCAACTTGACTAGAAGAAGAATAAGTAAATGAGTAGTTAGAATAAATGACCATTGTATTAAAATAAGTTTTCTTTACTTCTGTATAATGTTGAAAGAAGTAAGATCAATAAAGGGTTTGAATTTCAAAATTTTTCTTCCTTTTGTTTCTAGGATATGATTAAGGAATGCGAGACCTTCCTCTCTGCTTATCTGATCAAGATTGACTCATCTATTTGAAAAATGTTCTAGTTGTTGGTCCTGCCTAAGTGATGAATTCTTTTAAAACATCGATCAGGAGAACGAATACCATTTTCTCAGTGATTTCCTTGGAAAGATCGATAAAACCATGGATAAAACCTTAGTACTCAGTAGGTTCATGCATACATAAAGGAGCTACATATACTATTTTTGTTTGATCTATGCAGGCAATAAAAATAGTCACCCTATCTTTTTATTTCCAAATGTAAACTTCTGTCTTTAAATCAAATAATTCATTTTTATGAGCTTTTATTTATTGACCCAGGGGCAGGAGGCCTAAATGATCACAACAAATAATTTCGAAGGGAAAGATTTGTTATCTTTTGTTGTCCATGTGTGCAGGAAGCAGGAATTAATAAAGGCAGAACCACCAGAGTCATTAATTGAAAGAAAGGAGACACATTAACTAGGAGCCCACAGCCCTAGAATACAGGACATTACAAAGATAAAACAACAACAGCATTTATTCCAGTAGGGGTTGTCATCAGACGCCGATCTTTTTAGAACTTAGTATCATCACTGGGTGTGAAACCAGTTGACATACTCGGGTGTCACAGTGTCCTGCATCATTCCTTGACCCAGGTACCAAGTGTTTCGATTTCGCCAACGGTCAGCCAAATTGATCAACAGACTCTGCGTCATGAGACCACTTTCAAAGTTATGGATTCTAGGAACGCGCTGTATCATACCGTACCGACGGTTGATCCTGTCTGGGAAATAGGCCATGGAACGGTCTAGACTGGCGTACAACACGTAATTGAGATTCTTGCTTCCAACAGTGACCAGTCTGATCCTCCACCAAGGACAAGTCCACCGAATCACTGGGTTATTCCCAAAATCGAAGAGTCCTTGGGACTGAGACCGAAAATGGGCAGGACCATAGGTTGGGATCAAACGAGCTGGGACTGGAGGAATCAGGCTTAATTTGTCTAAAGCCCAGGCTTGCAACAACATTGGGCATCCACGATGGTGAACGTTAAAGTTGGTAACATGGAGGGCAATATCCCTAACCCAGCACATCATCTCCCCCATGATCATCATGAAGACAGTACGATGATACATTTGCATGTCATGAACAACTGTCAGCAATCGAAAATCTCCAATTCCAGGTTGGCGATTCTTCATGGCATACATGTTCAGTAACAGGAAACAACAAGCTCGAATCCAAGAGGGATCTATATGCATGGACAGAACCCTATTCAGAAAAGGTTCTAAGGGAAGGCCTTGATCCAGGTCTATGCCATTAGGAAGGCACATCGGACACAGGGCCCCAATCTCAGCTAAATCATCTCTAGGACCTGGGGGCAAAGCTGGAGTCTCACCTTGTTCAGGGTGATGATCCATCACAGCACACATTTCCTCATAGGTCGGAGTTACTTCGGAATCTTCAAACCGGAAAACCATTGTGTTGGGGTTGATGATACGGATCGAATCAAAGAATGAGATGTAAGTTCGCCTCTATGGCACCCCTCGTTTATAATGAAACGGAAATACCAATAATCGAGATTAAATGCTCTATGGCACCCCACGTTTATAAGGAAACGGTAACACCAATAATCAAGCAAAGAACAAGATAAACGCCACAAACAAATTGATAAGTTTACCTTAAATTCTTGATGCAATTAGAGGAAGCAATCTCTCACTGTCACTCTAAGCAAATGGAACAAGCAAAGCTTGATCAAATGAAGTTTTTCAATTTTATCAAAGTTCCATCCTTACATGGAAGACAAGTTATTTATACTAAATAAGGAATCTAGGTTTAACAAAGCATAAAACACACAAAACACGCCTAAGTCACTCCAAGCCTTCAAGTCGATGTCACTGTAGCAGTCAAGCTAATTGGCGCGGGCACTGTAGCAGGCGTGCTTTCCTCCACTGTAGCAGGCGTGCTTTCCTCCACTGTAGCAAGTCAAACAAATTTATTGGAGTGCTTCAACTTCACATGCCACCAACAACATTAGAAGCCTAGGAATGCCTTCAAGTTCCTCACAACACTTGTTGAATGCGACATCATGAAGTTCTTGTGTTATTTGGGCTTGAACAAATAATGATATGGCTGCCCCATATCGCTTGGCACGGCTCCTTGTAATCGGCCCAATAGGAAGCACCAATGGATCTCCTTCGTCATTCACCATGCCTCCTTGCGATCCAGTGACGAGTGATGATGGATCCGTATCAGTTGAAGTACATGACGAGCCAAGACAAGAAGCTAAGATCAGGCTTCAAGTCTTTGAAATGTTTCAACCAGGCGAGTTGGTTCATGGGGGGAATCTGCCATAGGTCGTCAGGCATGGATTGGACGAAGGACGAAACTTGGTTTCTGAAAGCCATAAAAAAAGGGGGGCTTATTCAAGCGATAGAGTTGTTTCGAATGCTGGGAGTGAAAAAGACGCAGAGGAAAACCTCTAATTATAGAAGTGGAAATTGTGAATACTCAAATTTTGACCTTGCTACAGTAACTTTGACTTTTCTACAGTGTCAATGCCGGACTGCAAACAGTCCGGCCGGACCGGAGGCCATTTTGGACATTTACTGGAAGTATGCCAATATGGTACTTAAAACGTCCGGAATGTCGCGAGGATCGCGGAACAGGTCCCGGAATATTTTTCGGAGGTCCGAAACTCCCGAAAAAGCTCCCGAAGCGAGACAAGGTGGCCACCACCGGACACCACGGCGCCGGCCGCCGGTCACGGCGGCAGCAGCCGCCCAGCCTCGGCGGCAGCTGCCGCCCCATCGCCTGGGCGGCAGCAGCCGCCCCACCGCCTAGGCGGCAGCTGCTGCCCTGTCAGGCGGCACCTGCCGCCCAGCCTCGGCGGCACCTGCCGCCCCACCGCCTGGGCGGCAGCTACCGCCCTGTCAAGCGGCACCTGCCGCCCAGCATGGGCGGCACCTGCCGCCAGCCACCTGCCGCCCTAGGCCCGTTTTTGGCCTATAAATAGCCACTTACCTCTTCATTTTTTTCCAGACCTTTGTCCATTTTGACGGACGAATCCTTCTCCCTCTCACGCTCCTTGCGTTTTCTTTACCGCTTTTTTGCATTTAATTTAATTTTTTATTGCATTTTTATTGTGATATTTGGACATTAAAATTAAACAAATTAAAATTAATTAATATTTCCTAAGCGAGGAGCTTAATCGAGAGTTAAGAAGCGGTCGTCTATTAAATCATGTATGTAAACAAAACTCTGCCTATTTAATGTTAGCACTTCATGCATATTTCTCTTCTACTCTTAATAATTTTACAATTGCATAAATGCATCCACATCATTATTTTTTGGTAAATAAACTGCTTTAATAAAAACAAACATGATTAAGCTTAACGCCCGATTAATTAATAATTGTGGTAGTTAAGCTTAAATCCGACAATATTGGCTAAAGAGCCTAGTTAATTAATAACTACGGTTCAATCGCCTTATTTCGAATAAATCTGGCTTAAGTCCAATTAATCAATAATTGTGGCTAAAAGCTTTAATCAATCATGTTTAAACAGTAAATTGTGATTAAGCTCGAACGCCCGATTAATCGATAATCGTGGCATTAAAGCCTAAATCGCACATTTTGGCAAACTAATTGCCTAAAACAACACATTTTCGGCTCAAAGCCATAAAATCGACATTTTTGGCAAAATGCCTTAAAATGAACCAACTTTCGGCCAAAGGCCTAAAATCAACCATTTTAGCGACAAATCGCGTAAAATCGACATTTTTGACAAAATGCCTTTAAAATCAACCATTTTCGGCTCAAAGCCGTAAAACCGGACAATTTTGGCCAAAGGCCTAAAATCAACCATTTTAGCGACAAATCGCTTAAATCAACATTTTTGGCAAAACGCCATAAAATAAATCAATCATTTTGGCGACAATCGCCTAAAATCAATCATTTTGGCAATCTAATTGCCTAAATCAATCTTTTTGGCAAAATGCCTTCAAATCAATCAAAATCAACATTTTTGGCATCAAATGCCTAAAATCAAATCAATCAACTCTTTGGCAAAATGCCTAAACAAAAATCATGCACGAAGCATACACACAATCATGCACGAAGCATACACAAAATCATGCACGAAGCATACACACAATCATGCACGAAGCATACACAAAATCATGCATAAAGCATACACACAAAATGCACAAAGCATACACAAAATCATGCACAAAGCATACACACACTCATGCATTAAGCATACACCTTCAAAGCCCTTCAAAGAAGGCCTATCGAACTACGTTGACTTTGATCTTCCATTCAAACAGAAGTACGTAGGCACGTTCGGGATTTCACCCCGGGCGGCAAGTCGAAATCACTTAAAACATTTCATTTAGTCGAATTACATCATTCACCCTGCAAGACATTCATTCATCGGTTAGTTCATCAGCATGACATAGTCTCGGGATCCATCTCGGGTTCGTAGATTGTGCCTTAAACATTGGGATAATTAATCTAGTAACTAGGTTAATTAAAAATGGAGTCACTTAGGGTTTTTTCCTAGTTTACCCTAAAATAATTAAACAAGGTGGCGACTCACACACTCACGTGCATTTCTTCTCATTCATCATATGCATCACATGCCTATGACATTTGGGGAAGGGGTTCACAGAAATAAGTCAGTGAAGGGGATGTCATCATCATAGCATTTATTGTCGATGGTGGTTGGATGAGCATTTATACATAGATCGCTCCAGTAGTTGGACATTTAAGCCTGCGTTAATAAGAAGGACAGCTTGTACAATAAGGAGGTTGAGCTTTTATGTCCGCATTAATCAAGTGGACCGCCCTGTCAGGTAAGTATTACACTTCATTTTCGTTTTTGTTTGGTTCTCATCTTATTTTCCTTATCTCATTTTATTTTATTTTATTTTATTTTATTTTATTTCCTTATTTACAATAAATTGGTTCGTTGATCACTAACGAGGTAGACCACTCTTGTGAGTAAGTGGGACACTGCTATTTTGCGTGTTTGTGTTTGTATTTTATTTATGCAGGAATCAAGTCTCACGCAGTGTAAGTAATAAACATGTAAATGATACTATAATAAAAGCAAAATACTGTAAAAAATAAATAATAAATAATGTTGTAAAATTAATAAAATTGTACATGTAATCCTACAAACTACAAAAAAATGTTCAAAAAAGGGTGGTCAGAACGAAGAAGCCTGGCTAGCGTCGCCTCCGGCTGGGACTAGCAGCTGCCTGAGGGGTTGGAGACGGCGATGCATCATCAGAGGAGGAGCCATCATCATCCTCCTCACCCTCGGAGAAGTCCAACGGAATCCCCTCCACCTCTAGCCTCGTCCGGAGTCGATCCACCTCCATCTGGAGTCGGGCCACAGCACCGGACTGGCGAGACTCATGCCTCCGCAGTCTCCCAATCTTAAGATCCTGTAAAAGCAGAAAGATGTAAGAGAGGTAAGCAGAAAAAGAAGAAAGGTAAGAGTATATAAGACTCATACCCTCTCATGGCGATCGGAGTAGAGTCGGGCAATGTAGGACCGGGCGAACCCAAACCTCCGGCATAGCTCCTGATACCTCTGAGCAGGCACCTGCAAACACAGAAAGATGTTCAATAAGAGGTCATTCAGGTAAAATATTCTTTACTTAGTGAATTCAGTTTATTACTCACATGTGTGGCATGCTCAGGATCCAAGTGCAGTGGTGGAGGAGCCTGCCTGAGGTCAGCAGGGATGATGATAGCCGACCCAAGAACTAGAGCAGGATCCAGCACCACCTCCATGCTCGGTGGGAATGGAGCATCGCCCAGTACAACTCCCGCAGGCCCAGCCGGAGCCGTCGCCTCCGCCTCAGCCTGTGCCCGGTAAAAGGCAGGCGTCCTATGCTTCTTCCTCTCCTGCAACAAGTCAAAGATGAATATACTTGATCAGTTGGCCAAACAGTTAAAAAAAAAATCATAATTGAAGATAGAAGGGTTACCTGGATGTACTCCCGGACCTCTGGCAGCCTGACATGCAGACGAGTGGAGAAGTACGTGGCGTAATCGCCAGCTGACAAAAGGGTATCAGCAGGAGAGCCATCATACTCCTCCTCCCGGTCCTCTGCAGTCATGCCCTCCAACAAGCACATATGGCGAGGAGGAGCATGGGGCACTCGCCGCTGTGTCATGGCCACCTGGAGCTTGTAGACCCTCTCCCCCAGGAAATACCGGTCAAGCCAGTACCCCCGCAGCAGGAGTCTCGACCGAGTATAGAACTCTGCTACCTCACGAGCGGGATAGGTCCTCCAGGCCTCCCCCTCCCAGGGAGTCAGAAGAAGCTGCAAAATAGAAGAGTCAGTGAATATACAGTGAAAAAGAAAGAAGAAGATGTGTTGTTCAGAAGTTTCCTTGTACTTACATCGGATAAAGCCCTATCGTTCAGGAAGCACCTCCAGTAGTGGGGATCCTCGGAACTGGAGAAGGTATGATGGCAGTGCGCCAGATACCGAGGAATCCGCCGGGAGTCGACTGAGGCATCACCACTCGGACCACCTGGATAAATGCAGTACTCGTAGGCCCACACCTGCAGTAAGATCACAATAAGTTCAGTATACAAATGAGCAGTAAAATAATAAGATGATAAAAGAAGAAGGTGAAGAGAATATGAGTCTTACCTCAAGTGGGCGGATGAACTGCCAGTTCGACTCACCGCTACCCCTGGTCCATACGTCCAGACCATGGTAGAGGTGAGCCAAGGTGGGAGTGGCCCAGTCATAAGAGCCCACCCGGCTCAAATCTCTCAAACATACTAGCACCGCCGGGTCTCCCTTATTCTGGGAGGTACATAGCAGCTGTGAAGAGATGATGTAGAAGAGGAAAGATCGGGCTGCCTGATCCCTCTCCTCTCGAGTGTAGGCTGGGGCAGCAGGCCGAGCATCCACTGGTAGCTCTCTCCATGCGGCCAGCCTCATCTGGATCCGCTCGGCCCAGAAGCGGTAGATCACCTCGTAGGATACGCATCCCTGCACGGTGTACCTGGTCTGAGTGGTCACACCGAGCAGGGTGCGGACTAGCTCAGCTCCTAGAGCAGCGGTCTGGTACCGAACGTCCAGAGGAGCAACCGGACCATCGAACCCAAGCCCTGTGATAGCAGTATAATCGGCTGGAGTTAGAGTCATCTCCTCGAAGCCGAAGATGAAGATGTGGGTGCAGTCGTTCCACCGCTCCATCAGTGAATAGTGCATCGCGGGTGGAAATCGAGGCTGAGTACGTCGGAGCCCCGCAGCGTAGTCGCCGAAACCGGCAGCAATGACCCGAGCGTGCATGGGAGGGTCCAGCAAATCCTAGAATGCAGATGCGTCAGTGGAAGATCCACCAACGCGGGCCTTACCCAGATCAACCTGTGTAAGAAAAATTTCAAATTTAAATAAGAATTAAGCTAACAGTTGTTTATTTTTGTTTCATGGCAGGAAAAATAAAAAAAATTCAAGCCTCGGGCCAAACACAGCTGCGTCACGCGTCTACACAGCTGTGTCACGCAGCTTGCCCAAATTGCGCATCCTGAAGAACAGCTGCGCCACGCAACTGTTCAAGGCATATCATCCTTGACGAACAGTCGCGTCACGCATCTCAATAGCTGTGTCACGCAACTGTTCAAAACATTACATCTTGAAGAACAGCTGCACCACGCATCTCAACAGCTGCGCCACGCAACTGTCCAAGGCCTTGCCTCGTTGATGAACAGTCGCGTCATGGAACTGTTCTTCCATAGAACAGTTGTGTGACGCAACTGTCGAAGGTACGCACAAACTAACCTATGTTCAATCTTTTTGTCTTTGTGTTATTTCTATGCATTTTCAGGGCAAAATTATGTCGCGTGGGAGGTAACATCAATTCTCAATCAACAAATCAAGCATTAAACACATGCAAAGGGCGAATTCACCAAGTTCAGAAAAGCTAGGGTTCAATGGCGCTTCGAACAGTTGCGTCACGTAAATGTTCACTTAGAACAGATGCATCACGCAACTGTTTACGCAGGAACAGTTGCGTCACACAACTCCTTCCTGCGTGGCGCAAATGCAAACGCACATACAGACAACAATTTCAACAAAATTATTTACAATGTGCAATTCAAAGCAAGAAATTCGAAAGCAAAATTACTTACCTCAGTCTGGAAACCGCGCATCACGCTGGTCTCGTGGCGAACCGGGAACTCGGTGCCTAGTAATGGGAGGAGCCGCAGCGGTCGTGTCCCGGGAGTCAAGGCGTTACGGCTGACCGGCACCCGCTCGCCCTCGAAAGTCATGATGTCAGGGATCGCCCCCAGTGTGTTCATCTCCGGTGTATAGGAGGAGGCGGGGAACTCGGGAAGTTGAGACATTTTTGAGTTGGAGTTCAGAGTGTTTTGCAGAAAGCTTAGGGTTTTGAGAAGTGAAAATGAAATGTTTAAAAGAAGCTTACTTATAGTAAGCGCTGGGCCCAAGCCCATCTCCTCAAGCCCAAAAGAGGGAGGGGCCCACTAGCATCTTTCAAGCCCACAAGGACCCACACAGCCCTTTTAAAGCCTGTAGTGACCTGTTCAAGCAATTTGACGTCAGTATGCGATTCATACACTTCAGAAATTTTGTTTACTCACCGCACAGGGGGCAGGAGCATCAAATTGCCCAAATTACCCTCAGGTAAGTTTTCTTTCAAACACTGCATCAGGAAAGGTATACCTGAGAATTCAGGCCCAAAATTTGTCTGGCCTAAATTTTTGCTAAATTTTTGCAAAATTTTTGCAACACTTTTAAACCAAATTTTGACAATAAACATTGAAGGTCTGCCTAAAAAGATGATATTTTTGGTCCTAGGTCGGAATTCCGGACTGGGGGCAAAAGTATAATCTTTTGCCCTGATGCAAACTTTTAAAATTTATAATTAATGCATGGGGGCATGAGACGTCCCAACATTTTTCTAATAAAAGGCAAGGTCTGTTTGTACACAGATATTGCTCTTTTTCTTTTGAACAATTTTTCAGGCCAACCGGTGATGGTTTTTCGAAGCCGATAGGTCCCATCGAACAGTGATGGTGTATTACGAAGCTGTTTGGATCATTTTTCTCGATTAGTGATGGTGTATTACGAAGCTGATCAGGACAATTTCAATGATCAAACAGTGATGGTGTATTACGAAGCTGTTTGAACTCTCTTGCCGGTCAATGATGGTGAATTACGAAGTTGACCAGGGCAATTAAAACCTTTCGAGCCGATCAAACCGAGCGTCGGAAGTATCTTCATATCTAATCAGACCAAATTTTGGATATCGTTACTGATCCGAGTGGAGCCGACGAAAGCCGATCAAACCGAGCTGAGGAGGTGGCCAGATGATCAAGTCAACTCAACATCTTTCCAAGCCAATCAAACCGAGCTTTGAGGATGATTGTCGAATTGAAGGCGCGTCAATGGACCACTTTAACATTAATCGTTTATACAATTAATCATAAAGTGGGGGGGCAAACTGTTGATGCGTGTTTTTATGCCCCCACCTAACCCGATGAGGATACAAGGATGCGGAATAAAGAATCATGGTTAACTGGAAGTCTTTTAAACCAAGAATCGATTTAAACCAATTCAACGAAGTCTAACTGCACTAGGGTTGCGTCACGCAACTATAAGGTGCGTGACGGCACTAATAGTTGCGTCACGCAACTCTAACCAGGATGACGTCACCTTGAAAAGCTCATATAACGGTTTCGCTTTTTGTGTGGATACGTGGCAACGGTCCAAAAAGTGAGCTGCGTCACGCAGCTCTCGGGTCCATCATGCAACTGTTAGTTGCGTGATGCAGCTATGTTCTGTTGCCCTACCCATATAAATACTACGTTTTTATCTTTTAAAAGGGGACTTTTTGAGAAAACTGGAGAAAAATTGGTGAGAGAACACAGTAAACATCTGCGGCTAGGTTTTCTACAAGAACTTCTTTGAGTTATCTTGAAGAAAAACGAGCCTTAGAGATTAACTAGGTTGAAAAACAAAATCACAAAAAAAAAAAAAGAAAAAGAGAGAAAAGAAAAGAAAAAGAGGTTTTTTGTTGAAACTTGGTGAAAGGAACTTTTGGGATCTTGAAACTGTCTTCCCTAGACGTTCAAATCGTGTCCAATCCTCAAATCTGAGGGTTAGGTAATCGTCTAAACCCTTCTTGGTATTTTCTTGGTTATTAATTTATTAAACATCTATTTTGTTGATATTGGTTAAATAGCATTCTTCCCATTGTTGAATGTTTCTCAGTAATATTAAAACAAAATTTGATAGAAAGAAAACGTAAAAAAGGTAGTTTGAAAGGTAGTTACAGACCAGAGCAGTTGCGTGACGGAACTGTTCATGTCCAAAAGTGGTTGACATTGCCCTGACTAGCTGCGTGACGGAACTGTTTATGCCTACAATTTTATTTCGTTTATATCTTTTTATTTAATATTATATTTTAAATAAATGACAGATGAATTTGAAAGTCTTGACAAAATCACAAACAGCTGCGTCACACAGCTATGAGATCCGCCACACAACTGTTCTTCCATAGAACAGCTGCGTGACGCGACTATTCTAGGGTTCCAGAATTAGTTCATTTTTTTATTATTCTGTGTAATTAAATAAACATTTAATTCTTTTTATAATTCAAGAAATAACCAATAATGGGCAGATTGTGGTTTAATCAAATCAAATAAGTTAATATTTTATTATGCATGATTATGGGATTTTAGGGTTTATTGTATTTTAATTATTTTAGGTTTGGTTTGTGGCCCGCCTTTAACCATAAGGCAAGAGCGGGTCTTTTGATTATTTTAATTTAATTGCTATGGGTTGAATGATTGATGTGGTTTGAATGATTATGAATGCAATGAATGAATTTATTTAGGACGATTAAATAATTTTCCACATAGGAACTCGGTTCGATTTACTCGGGTTGGGTTTGTATAAATAAATTGGCTTTTCTAAATTAAAATAAATCAGAAATTGTAGGTTAAAAGAGGCCGATTTTCCGGGCATCGGCTTCCAACGGGCCGACATACCCAATTCGCTTATCCAGAATCGCACTTAGTGCGCCTGACCAGTCTTTTAAAATAATTGGCCTTGAATAAAATTGGGTTTTAAATGAAGTCACTTTTAATTGGAAATGGTCCCATTGCCAAAAAAAATGGGTGGCGACTCAAAATGTTTTATAAGACCGATTCATCGGCATTGTGTTCCTAAAAGGTTTTGTCACCATTTTCTTAATAAAAATCACATTTCCAATCCAAATAAGATTCGAGCAAGTTTTCAGGTCCTCCGGGGGGATTTCGACGAAAACACTACCTGGACTGTGATGCCCTTCTCAATTTCAACTTTCACCGGCTTCCTTTCTACCTCTTTCTCCTCACTGCTGTAATCATCCTAGATGTTCAACATGGCACACATCCTTTCCTCCCATTCAGCCTCTGCCAACACCAATTCTTCCGGCAAACCACTCCCAATTGCGTTAACTGACCCACCTGCTGAAGGCTTATGAGGTGGATAATTATACTAGTATTGGGGTAAGGGATTATTGTTCGTGCTCGGCTTATTGTAGTCAGAAGGTTTGGTTATCTTGCCACTGTCTATTAGATCCTGTATATCGTGCCTAAGCTTGAAGCAGTCATCAGTAGAATGACCCTTGCACTGGTGATACTCGCAGTCTCGATCCATAAACCTACCCCGAATAGGCTTAGCTGGATTAACTGGCAATTTGGATAGCATGCCATTCTTGATGCAGGATCTCATGACCGTGCTTAAAGGTTTGCCCAAGTCAGTGAACTCCCTTCTCACTTTCTCGTTAACAGCTCCAACCGTGTTGCCACTCCCTGACTGGTTTGTAGCATTATTTCCAGCATTTCTACTTTCATCATTGTAGGAGGACCGGTAGTTACCAAACCCTCGGCTCTTCTTCTTTTCATCTTTGTACAGCTCCTCGATATTCAGCCCAGCCTTTTGAACTAGAGAAAAGTCAGTGAGAGGTTGGGCCAGCATCCTCTCCTTGAAGAAAGGTAGCAGGTTCGACTGAAAATCCTGATCAGCTCTTAGTCCTTTGGCCTTGTCTAGACCATGAATAGCTTTGTCCTCCATCTCCTGTAATAATCAGAGAAGCTTTCATCCTTTTCCTGCCTTAAGCTCTCCAAATCACGCAGGCCGAACTCATCACTCTCATCTATTTTGAAGTGCTTGAGAAAAGCAGTCTGTAGCTTGACCTAATCTCGCTGCGTCTCCGTATTCAGGCCATCATACTATCTCCTGTAGCTCTTGTGCAGTGTCTGAGGAAACGCCTGTAAGACATCTTCCTCGTCATATCGGTTCATTTGGGCGACCCGGATGAACTCAGACCATTACAAAAAAAATGCCATTTTGCGACCGACCAATCGGTCGCAAAATGGCAAAAATCGGTCGCTATTTGTACTATGCGATCGATTTGCGACCGACTTTTGTCGGTCGCAAAATCACTGGTCGCAAATCCAAATTGCGACCGATGAGAAAATCAGTCGCAAATTAGAGACCGATAAGTCGGTCGCAAAATTGAATAATCGGTCGCAACTTTTGGTCGTGATTTAATTGGAAATTCAGTCGCAAATTTGGTCGCAGAATATCGGTCGCAAATTTTTAAAATCGGTCGCAATTTATAAATTCAAAAATTTTTTTTTGGTATCAAATCGGTCGCAAATCGGTCGCAAAAATGAAAAAAGGGAATAAAAAAAATTAAATATTATTTTGAAACCAAAATTTTTCTACACCTGTGAAAGTTGACATAAATGCATATATACACACACACAATTCAAGAACAGTATAAAAATGTAATTTTTATTGTTCTGAACAAATTAAAAAATGAAAATACAAATGAAAAAATAAAAGGTCGGAAATCAAATCTATATATGCTGCTGCTCATCTGCAGGTTCCGATGTCGGATCGCCGGGAGGAGTACCTGCTGGATGTGATGTAGCGCCAGGAGGGGTGAGCAAGGTATCGCCTGCAGCATCGGGATCAGGAGCCGATAGTGGCTGCTGCTGAGACGTCGAAACATGTCGGTCTGTAGCAGGCGCAGGATCAGAGGAAGAAGTACCAGCACGGTGCTCACCGGACAGCCACAGCACATACGCTCTAAGCTCTGCAATCTGTCTCTGCTGATCAGCAAGCTGAGCCCGTATATCATCATCATAGTGCGAGTCAGTGTGCTCTGGCTGCGGTGCTGCGCTGGCTGTAGAAGCGTGAGCTGCTGAGCCAGTGTAAAACTGTGATGCCTGAGACCCGATGCCGTATACCTTCCTCTTCTTCTCGCCCCCTACAGCCTCGAGATAAAGCGCTACCTCGTCAATTCTTGACTCAGCTTCGGATTCATCGGTCTGAGAAGTAACAATACGCTCCCGAGCTGTAGTATAGTTCTCCTGAAAATAAAAAATTAATTAATCAATGCAATTGCAAGCTTTATTATATTGAACTTTGTACATCTTCGCAATGATTAGAGGGTAAATGTAAATATTATTCATTGTTACTTACATTGACGCTCAGCGCACGTCTGTCGACAAAGGTATTACGATCGTGGTCCTTTGTGTGAGTGTATGTAAACACCTCCATTGGTGTGGGCTCACGACCTAATTCTTTAGCCTGTAATAAATTTTTATTCATGATATATTAATATATATAATGTCCTTTCATTAAACATCAGTTTATTGTAAATGGACTAGGTCACTTACTAATAATCGAGCTGTCTCTATAGTAGATATAGATCCGCCTGTGTGTCGTGAAGGTCCTGCTCCATCACCGCCAGTCTCACTACGCCTGTTTTGTGCAAATATCTCCCGCTTTCTCTTGAATGCAGGATCCTCCCAAGCCTTTTGCCAGCTCTCCCATATCTCCTGAGACACGCACTGCTGCTTCTTACCGCTTTTTCTCATCCTATACGTGAAGTCAGCGTATCGATCGGCGCATATCTTCTCCCAGGCTACTTTCAGCATAGCTGTAATGGCCTCGTCCCATATGAAATGTTTCTGCAAAAAAATGAAATATAGCGTTTAAACACTAAGGATTTATCTTGAATTGTAAACATTGAATGATGATATAACTTAAACCAAAGAGTACCTGGAACTCCTCCCAATAAAAGTCTCTCGCCTCTTGTGGTACGGCATCCCATGTGTATCCTTCTTTATGCAGCTGTAGCTTGATTATCTTCAAAATTTGCCTCGCTGCTCGAGAAGATGGATATATGCTGAAAAAAAAAAACAGAAGTGAAATATAATTACACGAAAGCATCACAGATATGAATAAGTACAAAATATAATTACAAAATATGCCTACAGAAAATCTGAATAAGTACTTACTGTCCCGCTACCAAACTGAGGGTGATACGTGGATCTGATGAAGCTGCAAAATAAATGACAAATGTTATACATTTCTAGATAATTAATATATAATTAAAATGACAGTTATGACATTTATGATTACCTTGCACAGTGGGTGACTGTGCAGCTGCTGGACTCTGTAATGGTCCAGAAACGGGGGTAGAAGAGGAAGGAGCAGAAGAGGAAGGAGCAGAAGGCTGTGATGGCGGCAGTACTGGACGTTGAGCAGAGGATGAAGCCCCAGACGTACCTGAAGAAGGATGTGATGGCGGCAGTACTGGTCGCTGAGCAGATGACGAAGCCCCAGACGTACCTGACGAAGGACGAGGGATCGACCCTACTCGTCCACGGGCACTGCGTCCAGGTCCACGACCTCCACGCGAACCACTGCCGGACGCATCAGAATCAAACGCTCTGCCTCTAGCCATCTGTACTGCAGATATCAGAACCTAGATAAAATGAATTTATACAATTATATGAATTGTAGAACATGTGGTAAATACGAGCAAACAAAGTGAATACCATTGAAATTCTTCATTAATAATATTAATTGCATATACATTTATCAATTTGTAACAGTAAAATTGCTCTAAGTTTTAAGTGTCTTCAATATCATCTGCTTCCTCCTCTTCATCAGCTTCCTTTTCTTCATATTCGTCTTCTGAGGTACCCATGATGATTTGATCTTCAATTAGGTTTTAATATCAAGCTGCAAATTATTATTATTATTCCTAACATTTTACAAAAAGTACTTTCAATTAGGTTTTAATATCAAGCTGCAAATTAAAAACTTTTCGAAATAGTAATATAATGAAATAATAAAATAATTATCTACGGGTTATGGAGATTTTATGAAGCTAAAATAATAAAATTATAATAATAATAAAGCTACAATACTAATAATAAAATTTTATGAAGCTACAATTTTATATTCAGTAATAAAATTATTATTATTCCTAACATTATTATTATTATTATATGAAGCTACAATAATACTAATACTAATAATAATAATAATAATAATAATAATTACAATCACAATAATAATAATAATAACATTAATAACAATATTAATAACAACAACAATAATACTAATAATACTAATACTAATAATAATAATAATAATAATAATAATAATAAGAACAGTAGTAATAATTTTAATAATAACAATAATAATAATAATAATAATAATAATAATAATAATAATAATAATAATAATAATAATAATAATAATAAGAACAGCAGTATATATATAATAATTATAATAATAACAATAATAATAATAATAATAATAAGAACAGCAGTAATAATTATAATAATAACAATAATAATAATAATAATAATAACAATCACAATAATAATAATAATAATAATAATAATAATAATAATAATAATAATAATAATAATAATAATAATAATAACAATAGCAATAATACTAGCTAATAATTATAATAATAATAAAATAAATTAACCATATACAAAATAAATTAATCGCAACCATATACAAAATTCTAACAACAATATACAAAATCAACCATATATAACTTAATATAATAAAAATAAATAAATTCGAAAAACAAATAAATTCGAAAAAAAAAATTTTGACAAATTAATCGCAAAATAAAACTAACCTGTGTGGCTGGCGGAGAGCAAAGGGGGCGGGGCTGGCGGCGTCAGGCGAGCTGGAACGGTGTGAGGAAGGGGCTGTGTGGCGCTGCGGATGGAGGAGAGGAGAGGAGAAGGAGAAGAGAGAAAGAAGAAGAAAGAAAAAAGAGAGGGCGCGGCTTGTTTAAAGCCCTAATTTTTGCGACCGACTTATCGGTCGCAATTTCTATAAACTCGGTCCCAATTTTTAATGAGCCGACGTCGTTTGACTAGGCACAAGTTTTGCGACCGATTTGCGACAAAACATATCGGTCGCAAAAAAATCAGTCGCAATTCAGTCTCAAATCGGTCTCAGAACTTTGCCGCATTTTTTACGCGCGAAATTTTGCGACCGATAAAACGTAGTTGCAAATCGGTCGCAAAATCGGTCGCAAATCCGTAGTAAGGCGGTCGCAAATCACTAACCATTCTCGCGGGAATTTTTCAGCGCCAATATTAGCGACCGATGTACTAGAAGTCGCAAATCGGTCGCAATATTGCGACCCTTATATGTCGGTCGCAAAAATCGGTCGCAATTGAGCGTTTTTTTGTAGTGGACAAATGGGATCGCAGGACATTATCTCCTTCAAATAAGTTGTGCTTGAAGGTCTTAGCAGAAGTAGAGCTTGTGGGTTTCAGGATATACTCAGCCACATGGAAATTGGTGACTGGGTCCTTCTCTTTTGCAATAGACATTTTCTCTACCTTATCTTTCAGTTCTGCTAACTGCTTAATCAGATCATTGTCAACTGGAGCAGCATTACCAGCAGAGGCTTGGTTACCCGAGGTGGGTTCTAGAATCTCCTGTTCCTCAACTACAGGCTGATTACTTGAAGTAGGAGGAACCTGATTTTGTGCCCTCTTTTGGGCAAAAGTAGTGGCTATTATCTTAGTAATAGCCCTTAACTGAGCCGCGGAAAAACCAGTGTCATTCACACTACCGTCAGTCATCTCAACTAGATCTGAATAAGAAACTGAATCCGATGAACTTGTACGAACCATAGGACTAACCGGAGCAGGCTCGGGGATTGGGGTCACTCTGACCAAACGTTAACCAGGGCGTCGGTGCCAAGCTCTCGAAGTGATTTCCCGGGATGGATCAATTCTGACTAATAGATAGAAATACCTGAGTTAAAGTAGGTCCTGCATGTATGCATGAGGAGTAGAAGCACATAGGATGAGGAATGCAGATCTAATGTGCTAATAATCGGTATGGAAATAAGATCTCGATTTCAATGACTGGACCCAAAATTCGGTATGAATAACACGGCAATAATTTATTTCGTACTCAAATATTTCTAGCATTATCTGTCGTCGATCATCCCTTTTGGATTTTACGGTTGGCTATTTTCTCTCAAATCCCTAATTTTGCCTTGGAAGGAAAGAATTTCCAAGCGGGATACTTTTTGTTACTTTCTCTTGTTTTGTATCCTTACCTTTTGCCTTGGAAGAGATGGTCCCAAGTAGGATCTTATTTGGATTAGTTACAAATTTTGTAATTCTCACGCTTACTTTCAGATAATGCGAGAAATGTGCAAATACGAAGGAATCGTAACCCCCATATAACTCCCTTTCCTTTGGGTATTCATTCACTATAAATGATTGCATTATGTTATTCAAAATGAATTTAAGGTCCAGTCTCAAAATCAAGGTCAAAGGTCCATACCGAAAATTAGCTCTTATAAATGCATGGCTGAAACGAAAGGTATTACATGGTGCATGAATGTCTCAACAGATGAGCAGTTTATAACATGCAGGGGAACGGGAGTTGGGAAATGCATGCCTTCCAACCTTATCTCTCCCACACACGAGTTCCATTGGTATAAATTCCGACATCTATTTCCTAGGATTTGGTCTAATCTCGTCAACCAGCAGGGGTTTTGAGATTGACGATATAAACTCTTGGAAATGAATGCGGCATAACAATAGCAAACAGAATCAGGTGTTCCTTAGGGGAAGTGACTAAGGCTTTCGACTACATGAGCTTTGGTCAATTGGGCTTACCAGGTCTGGGTTTCGCAAATAGGATTCGGGCTTTTACATGGGCCTACTCCTTTTGACGCACCGTTTAAGGTACTAGGCTTGCGGTTGGTAAAATTGTTAATTCTCGGATGGATGTGCCTAAAACGCGAGGTTTAGGCTGGATCCACCTCCGAACTAAACAATGATACCAAGGGATAATACAGGTAGAAAGTGGTGAGAAGAGAGAAATGCAGTATGAATGCAAGAACTTAGAAAAATAAAGCAAAAATAAATAAATACGGACGATTAAAGAATTTTCCGCGGCTTTCTAACTAATTTAATTTAGAAAAAGTAGGTTTAGAGTTAATTCCTAATTGCAACCATCTAGTTAAAAATAACTAGGGATTAGTGGTTGGTCCCCAGTGAAGTCGCCAATCTATTTTTGCACCGCCCCCGAGCGATCTGGAAAACGCTCGATTTTTAGTTTTCGAAATTGGAAAAGTGATTTTTACTAAAAGTGGTGACAAAACACTTTTGGATACGATGCCGATAGATCGGTCTTATAAAACATTTTGAGTCACCGCCCATTTTTACGGCAATGGGACCGTTTCCAATTTTAAAAGTGACTTCATTTAAAACCCAATTTTATTTAAGGCCAAATTATTTAGAGAACTGGTCAGGCGCAACGAGTGCGATTCTGGGTAAGGGAATTGGGTACGTCGGCCCATTGGAAGCCGAAGCCCGAAAAAACCGGCCTCTTTTAACCTACAATTTCTAATTTTAATTTAGAAAAGCCAAATTATTTGTTCAAACCCAACCCGAATAAATCGAACCGAGTTCCTATATGGAAAATTATTTAATCGTCCCAAACAAAGTTCAATCATTGTATTCATAATCATTCAAACCATTCAAACCATTCAACCCAAAGCAATTAAGTCAAAGTAAACAAAAGACCCGCTCTTGCCTTATGGTTAAAGGCGGGCCACAAACCGAACCTAAAAATACATTCTACCCAATTTAAATCCAAGAAACCCTAAAAACCTGAAATCAGGCATAATTATATATTAAACTTGATTAAACTGCAATCTGCCCACAATTGGTTGTCTCTTGACTTATTAAAAGAATTAAATATTTATTTAATTGTACAAAACTATTATTTTTTAAAAGAGAAAAAATCATTTTTGGAACCCTAGAACAGTCGCGTCACGCAGCTGTTCTATGGAAGAACAGTTGCGTGACGGATCTAATAGCTGCGTGACGCAGCTATTCATGATTTGGAAAACTCCAGATTCGTCAAACGTATATTTTAGATCCATAATTTAAAAAAAATATATATAATAAAAAAAATAAAGTAAAATAATGAATATGAACAGTTCCGTCACGCAACCACTAGATCCGTTACGGATCTAATAGCCGCGTTACGCTACTATTCTGGGTAAAGAGACTATGTTTTAAACATGAACAGTTCCGTCACGCAACTGCTAGGTCCGTTACGGATCTACTAGCTGCGTGACGCAACTGCTCTGGTCCGTAATTACTTTTCAAACAACCTTTTTTACGTTTTTCTTTTACTTAAACATGCTTTTAATAAAGTCTAAAAACACCCAAGAGTGAGCAGAATACTGTTTAACTAAGATTAAACTACTAAAGTAACGATAAAATAAATAACAATGAATTAACCACTAAAAAGACAAAGAAAAGTTCAGGAGAATTACCTAACCCTCAGACTGAGGATTGTAAGCAATCTGAACGCCTTAAAGAATGAAATTTCAGGGTTCCAGAAGCTTTTGTCCACAAGGATTCAACACTCACCTTTTTTTCTTTTTTCTTAATTTTCATTTTAATTTAATTGATATCTAATGGCTGTTTTTCTTCAAGGGAACTCAGAAGAGTTTCTTGCAGGAAACCTAGCCGCAAGTGTGTATTTTTATGCCCTAAAATTCGTGTCCCGTTTAAGAGATAAAACGATGTATTTATAGAGGTAGGGCAACAGGGGACAGCTGCATCACGCAGCTGACGGCTGCGTGACGGACCCGATAGCTGCGTGATGCAGCTCACTTTCTGGACTGTTGCAACGTACCCAAACAGAATGAAAAACCGTTATGTCGGCTTTCACGGTGATGTCATCTTAATTGGAGCTGCGTGACGCAGCCGACAGTGCCGTCACGCACCTAACAGCTGCGTGACGCAACTCTTACGCACTCCAGACACATTTAAATTGGTCTAAATCAAATCCTTGGGTTTAAAGACTTCCGGATAGCCGTGACCCTTCATTCCGCGTCCTCGTATCCTCATCGGGTTAGGTGGGGGCATAAAGACACCCGTCAACACCTTGGATTTAAAAGATGTTCTGGTTTGTTTGCCCATTTGACAAGCATCACAAATGTGATCTTTTTCGAATTTCAACTTTGGCAAACCACAAACCAAATCTTTCTTAGACAGTTTAGAAATAAGGTGCATGCTCGCATGTCCAAGTCTTCTATGCCATAACCAACTAGAATTATCAACAGAAACTAAACATATATCCTGGTTATGCATATCAGAGAGATCTACTAGGTATATATTTCTAAACCTTTTTCCAACGAATAAGGTTTTATTATTGTTGACGCGTGTCTTTAGGCCCCCACCTGATCCAATGAGGATACGAGGATGCAAAATGAATGTGTTAATGCTATCAAGAAGTCTTTTAATCCAAGGATTTAAATCAAACCAATTTTAAGTTTCTGGTTGGGTCAGTCACGTTACCCAACTGCCAGTCACGTCACCCAACTGTCAGTCGGGTCACCCAACTGTCAGTCGCATCACCTAACTGCCAGTCACGTCACGCAGCTGTGTCCTGACCTACCTCTATAAATAGATCTTTTTCTCACGTTTAAAACAACTTTGAACGATTTGGAAACAATAAAAAATACACTCTGCGGCCACATTCTCCTCCAGAAACTCTTGTGAGTTGATTTGAAGGAAAATTGCCATAAGATATCAATTTTAGGTGAATCAAATCATAAAAAGAGAGAAAATAACAAAAGATAAACAAAGAACACTTGAATCCTTGGAAACTAAGCTTCTGCGAGATCTTAACTATCACTTGTTAAGACATTTGATCCATTCACAATCCTCAATCTGAGGATTAGGTTATTTCTTTAACATTTTTGTATTTTTTATATATTTTTGTGGTTTTCGTAATTTAATCTTCTTTAAATTGTATTTTGTTCATATTTGGCCATCTTATATGTCCTTTAATCACATTTAAATAAAAAATGATATGAATAAACCGTTTGAAAACGAGCTTAGGCCAGAACAGCTGGATAACGCAACTGTTCATCCAAGAACAGTCAGGTGACGCAGCTGTTCATCAGGAACAGCTGCGCCACGCACCTGTTCATCAGGAACAGCTGCGTCACGCAACTGTTCATCCAAGAACAGCTGCCTCACGCAATTGTTCATCCAGGAACAGTTGAGTGACGCAACTGTTAGCTGTGTGACCCAACTGTTCTAAGCTTCCAGAGTTAATTTCTTCAATAAATCTGAAAATGCCCAACTATGAACAGATCATAGTTTAATTAAGCTTAGAATACTAAAATGTGATTTTATGTGTTTATTTGTATGAATTTTACAATTTTTGTTTAAATTAAAATGAAATTAAATTTGTTGATTTATTAATAATTTGCATGTTTAGGATTAAATAGAAAATAATAATAAAAATGTGATTTTAGTGTTAAATAATAAATATGCATGATTTTGGTTTTGGGGTTTATGGGTTTGAATTTAAATCGGGTAGAATGTATTTTAGGTCCGGTTTGTTTCCCGCCTTTAACCATAAGGCAAGAGCGGGTCTTTTATTTATTTGGTTTAATTATTTTGGTTTGGATGATTTGGATGATTATGGATGCAATAATTGAATTTAATTGGGACGATTAATTAATTTTCCATATGGGAACTTGGTTCGATTCATTCGGGTTGGATTTAAATAAATAAATTGGCTTTTCTAACTAAAATAAATTAGAAATCACAGGTTAAAAGAGGCCAGATTTTTCGGGCGTCGGCTTCTAACGGGCCGGCGTACCCAATTCTCTTACCCAGAATCGCATTTGGTGTGCCTGACCAGTCTTTTAAAATAATTTGGCCTTAAATAAAGTTGGGTTTAAAATGGAGTCATTTTTATAAAATAAAATTGGAAACGGTCCCATTGCCGAAACAATGGGTGGCAACTCAAAAATGTTTTGTAAGACCAATTTATCGGCATCATAAAAGGTTTTGTCACCACTGTTTAATAATAAATATCGCTTTTCCATTTCCAAACTAAAAAGTTGAACGTTTTTCGGATCGCTAGGGGGCGATGCAAAAACAGATTGGTGACTCCGTTGGGGAGGCATCCACTAATCCCCGGTTATTTTTTTAAAAATAACTAGTTGGTTGCAATTAGGAATTAGCTCTAAACCTACGTTTTCTAAAATTGGAAATAAAATTGGTTAGAAAGCCATGGAAAATTCTTTAATCGTCCTTGTTTGTTTATTTGCTTTCCTTTATTTTTCTAATTTCTTGCATTCATACTGCATTTCTTTCTTCTAACCACTTTCCACCCAAATTATCCCTCGGTATCATTGCAAACTTCGAAGGCAGATCCAGCCTAAACCTTGTGTTTTAGGCACATCCACTCGAGAACTAGCAATTTTACCAACCGCAAGCCTAGTACCTTTAAAGGTGCATCAAAAGGAGTAGGCCCATGTAAAAGCCTGAATTGTCACACCTTACCCTACTATAAAACATGACATGTCGCCCGTAATATACTTAATAAGCACTTAAGTCTTATAAATGCTTACTAAGTATACTACAAGGGACTTAATACTGTTGATTCATTCATTTATATCTTGTAGAAAAGTAGATTTAATTATTAAATGTAAAACTCCTTTTGGTTCTTTCATCTGTTATAAAGAAATGTCTTTTTTTTTCCGTAATTTACTAAACATATGAAACATAACTTCCATTAAGCTCAATATGATTTCTTAAACATCAATTATATTAGCAAAAACATAAAATGGTTCCATAACCCATAAGTCCATGGATGGTTTAATTACATACTGAAATCCTTTTCAAACCTTAGATACATAATAGAAATTCATACAATCATAATTTACATGTATCTGCTCAAATATACATAGATGTTCTATTAATGTTTAATACATCATACATATTCCAAAAGAAGTCAAATATACAATAGCTACATCAGTAGCATACTATCTACATCAAACAAAAACGATCTTCTCCTAGTTCTTTTTCCTTGCCTTTTCCTGCGATAGCACAAAAGCAACTATCGCTAAGCATTTTGCTTAGTGGTGTACTATTATAAAATAAACACAAATTTATCAAATCAAACTCTTTATATGAAATAATGAATCATAAGCCATAAACCCACCATGTTAAAGGAAATAAGAAAAAAAAACAATACCATTTAAATCATAAATTCATAATGTAGTCTTTACAGCTTTTATAGAATCAATTCCGAGGGCCATCAGTGTCTAATGTGCACATCTAGACCTGCTATCTACAACCTCAATCTGTGATATGATTTCAACAGAAGAGGGAGCAATCTACAACCTCAACATGGAGGGAGAATTTCATATCAATCATATATCATCTAGTGATGATATCCATGTTCAATCGATCGTAATATCAACTTCAACAAATGAAGTGATATTCGGGGTAATAACCATGTCTATATTAGCTGTAAGACTTTTAAACCATTCCATTCATGTAATAATAGTAAAATCACTGTGGGCAACATTTCATTTCGCAAACACTACTAAAATCATTCAGTCACGGCCACCCCTCATACTATAGGAATCAATTGGCTAACATCCTCCTCTTTCAAGGTATAAGAATAAAAAAATTCATTTACATATGTCATTAGGTCGTATGCTTTCAAAATAAGCTTTGTTCTTTAAAAACTTATGAGATCATTAATACTTTTTATAATTATGATTCATAAAGTAAATCCATTGAAAATATTTTGCAAAATCAATATCATTTTGTTTAAATAAAAGTAGGAAAGGCATAGTACACTAACCTGAGCTAGAAGGCTCCCCTAGCCTATTTCCTCTATCAACCACCCTCTCCTCAACTCTCTTTCTCTCAGAAGCTGTAGCATGAGATTAATACTGATATTAACTTCATACTACACAATATAGGAATGCAAATTAAGCATGAAACACTATGCTTTTTCTATAGGAATGCAAATTAAGCATTAGAATGTTGTGTCATGCTTTTTCTTTCATTTTCACTATGCTTGTCCAAGTGTCATATGACCTTAGTTTCAGCATGAAACACTTCATATCCAACACTTACCCACATCCTAGAAACATACTACTAACAATTAAAACAATAGAAGTCAATGGCATGCTAAATTCATTCAATGTATATGAAATGCAGAATTTCAGCATATGAGCAGCTTGCATTCCGTTGGCTATATCTTACTTTCCTCATATTCATTTTCCCTGAAATTTTTACAGCATGTTCCCAACATCTTAGGGTACTGCCCTGTAAAATTTCATAATTTTTAAAGCTCATTTGCCTTGTCAAATGACATAATTATAGAATCTGAATTTCAGTTTTTCTCTTGCTGAGCAGCCTGCACTGATTTAATTATAACTCCGTTTCCTTTTATCCAATGGCCTTTCCCTTTTAACACGACCTACCCAACATCTCAGCCTATCTCCATATAAAATTTCATGAATTTTGAAGTTCATTTGCTTAGTCAAATAGGTCAATTACAGAAGCTGAAGTTCAGACAGCCCAACTGTAACAGGTCCAACAATGATATGTTTGCTTAAGCATTCTCAACTCACTTCCAGCACAAATTCATGCAATTCAACTCTTATATTACTTACATAACATCATAATATAAGATATATCAGAATCCCTAGGTCATGGAATATCAAATACAAACTCAAAATCATCCATCTTGGTGAATTATGCAAATTAGACTTTGAATTCATGCATAACTAGTTTCACTCATCTTAAATCAACTTAAACTCAAGTCTAATCACTTCATCTTTACCAAATCAGAATGAACAAGCAAGCACCTCACTTCAAAGCTCATGGAATTCAAAAATTAATCCATAGAAAAGAAGGAGGAAGTGAAGATAACTAACCTTTTCTTAAGAATTACTTGAAAATTCCTTGATTTTCACCTCCTTTTTGCTTGATTTGTAATCAAAACTCTCCTCCTCTCATCTTGACCGACTTGGGCTGTAAAATGGGTGGAAAATGGCGTGGTTATCTCCACCTTTTCATAAAAATATATAATAAACATTATTAAAAATTCCTTCCATGTCCTTTAAATGAAAATTGCACTATAATCCTCCCTTTTGTTTTCCCTTCATCCTTTGGCACTCTAATCTTTTTAATCACTTCACTTTAGTCCTAGTAGGTATCAACCAAGTGTATTTAATATTCTAAACCCCACTTAAGAAAGGTCATACTGAACTTACCGTTTTTCAGGCTTTTCGGGTAAAATCGTGCTTTACCAAGAAGTCATTCCTCTTTAACTCATTTTTGATTTCCTTTAATCTTTCAAATTGATTTGTAATCACATTAATTACTATTTAATTAATATTCACATCCTCAATATATAGTGTTTCCCATTATTCTAAGTTTTCCTTTCATTCGGATAACCGAATTCATCGAAAAAGCTAGAATAGCAGGAACTACAAAGTTGAGGATATTACACGAATCCTGTTTGCGAAACCCGGACTCTGTAAGCCCAATGGACCAAAAGCCCATGCATGTAGTTGAAAGCCCTAGTCACTTCCCTATAAGGAAAACCTGAGTCTGTTTGCTGTTATTCTGTCGCATTCATTCTGAGAGTTTGTTTTGCCAATCTCAAAACCCCCTGCTGGTTTTCGAGATTAGACCAAATCCTAGGAAACAGATGTCAGAATTTCTACCAAACGGAACTCGTGTGTGGGAGAGATAAGGTTGGAAGGCATGCATTTCCCAACTCCCATTCCCCTGCGTGTTATAAACTGTCCATATGTTGTGACATTCATGCACCACGTAATACTTTCGTTTCAGTCATGCATTAATAAGGGCTAATTTTCGGTATGGACGTTTGACCCTTGATTTTGAGAGTGGACCTCTAATTCGTTTTGAATAACATAATGCAATCGTTTATAATGAATTAATACCCAAAAGAAAAGGGAGCTATAAGGGGGTTGCAATTCCTTTGTATTTTCACATTTCCCGCATTATCTGAAAGTAAGCCTGAGAGTGAAAAAAAAAAGAATTGTAATCAATCAAGATAAGATCCTGTTTGGGACCATCTGTTCCAAGGCAAAAAGTAACGACACAAAAAAATAATAATAAGAAATATCCCGTTTGGAAATTCTTTCATTCCAAGGTAAAAGTTAGGGACTCGAGAGAAGATGGTCGACTGTAAAATCCAAAAGGAACGGTCACAACAGATAATACCGGAAATGTTTAAGTACAAAGTAAATTATTGCTATGTTATTCATGTCGAATTTTAGGTCCACTCGTCGAAAACAAGATCTTATTTCCATACTGGTTATTAGCACATTAGATTTGCATTCCTCATCCTATTTGCCTCTATTCTTCATGCATACATGCAGAACCTCATTTAACTTAGGTCCTTTTATCTATCAGCCAAAATTGATCCGTCCCGATAAATCACTTCGAGAGTTTGGCGCCGACAGCTTGGTCAACGTCTGGTAAAAAAAAAACAAAAAAAAAGAGAAAAAATTTGACAATTAAAACTCCTGTTCCTTAGTTCAATGTTTAGTCCCTACATGTTAATTTGCTTATATTTCACTTTTTGAAATGGAAGTCTTGAGTAATATACCATGATTAAGAGATTTCAATGATCATATGTTTAGATTTGATTATGAACTTAGGTATTAGGGTTTGAAACATGACGTGTGAAGTTTCTTTAACAAATGTTAATCTTTAGTTCACTATCTAGACATAATTTTGGCTTAAAAGAAGCATGAATCCTAACTTGAATAAGAAGTAGGAAGAAAAGGGAAACTAAAGCCATAATACAAGTATGTTTCAAGTCAATAAAGGATGAGGGTATTGCGAGAGAAAAATCAAGATTGAGGGAATAACAGAAATCCGTTCTAATGAAAAGTGGTATGGAGCATAAAATGCAACCACTTTTTGCTTATATTCCCATCAAAAAATGCAGTACAAGTGGTACGGAGCATAAAATGCAACCACTTTGTGTGATAGAAATAGGTTACCTAAAAATGCCTTGAGATAAGAAACATTACATGTGTGCTAAACTTATCCTAAGTACTTTCTATTTTGCAATCTAAGGAAGGAGAATTGCCTATCTCATGTTTTAAAGTTTGGCTAGATTTTTAAACTTTAGATTTTGTTTGCTAAATTGAAGTTTTAGATGCCATGTTCACTTAGAATACTTGATTCAAAATCAAATCAATCTCTTATCTTTTGGTAGATTACTTTAGAAGTCCAAATCAATGAGTGAAAATAAACATGGTCAACATAAAAAAAAAAAAAAAAAGAAAAGAAAAAAAAGAAAAAAGATGAATGTTTTGCTTAGGGACAAGCAAAGAGCTAAGTGTGGGGGAATTGATAGCCTCACAAAGTGGGCGAAGTTGTTAAGTTATCGCATGATTTGTACGACTGCATGTTTGTTTTGAAGATTTTTGGCTGTTGGTCCTGCCCGAGTATTGGATTCTCTTAGACAGCGATCAGAAGGTCAAATGCTATTTTCTTAGTGGTTTCCTTGGAAGGATCGATAAAGAAAAACCATGAATAAAAATCCTTAGCCCTTAAATAGGTTCATGCATACATGAAGAAGTTGCATATTTTATCTCTTTCTGAATGTTGCAGGTGGTAAAATGGTCGCCCCATCATTTTCAAAAATGTAAATCCTTTTTGTCTCTATGGTTTTGATTAGCTTTCATTTCATTATATTGTCTTTTGTCAATTTTGGAATAATGTGGATAGGCATTTATGCCCTCATTAACAAGGTGGACCACTCTTGCAAGTGAGGGATGCCTCCTTTTTCGTTTCTGTGGTTTTGTTTTCTTTATGCAGGAATAAAGCAAAGTCCAAAAAAAAAAAAAATCAATTTGGAGTCGGTGTGCGGCTCGTATAGTTCAACAATTCCATCTACTCACCACACAGGGGGCAAAATCATCAAAATCATCAGATACCCTCAGGTAAGTTTTCTTTCAAACACCGCATCAGGAAAAGTATACCTGAAAATTTGAGACTATAAAAATTTAGCAATTTTTGCTAAAATTTAAAAGACTTTTGTTAAATTCAAAGTTGCAACCGATGAAAAAAATAAAATTTTTAAGGTTGGCTTAAAAGATAATAATTTTAGTCTCGGGATGGATTCCGGACTGGGGGCAAAAATAAAATCTTTTGCCCTAATGCAAAAATTTCAAATTTCAAAGTTCATGATTATTAATGCATGGGGGCATGTGACGCTCCAACATTTAACAAAGGCAAGATCTATTTATACATAGAAATTGCTCTTTTCTTTTGAAAATGTTTTCAGGTCAACCGGTGATGGTTTCTCGACGTCGTTGACGCTCCAATATCTAATAAAGGCAAGATCTATTTGTACACAGAAATTGCTCTTTTCAAATCCTCTAAAGCCGATTAAACCGAGCTTTAGACAAAGCAAAATCTGTTTGTATATAGAAATTGCACCTAGCAAAATCTGTTTGTATACAGAAATTGCACCAAGCGAGATCTATTTGCATACAAAAATTGCTCTTTGGTCCCATCTGTTTGTATACAGAAATTAAGCAAAATCTGTTTGTATACAGAAATTGCTCTTTGACCTCACAAAGCGAAATCTGTTTGTACACAAAAATTGCTATTTGGTCCCATCTGTTTGTATACAGAAATTAAGCAAAATCTGTTTGTATACAGAAATTGCTCTTTGACCTCACAAAGCGAAATCTGTTTGTACACAGAAATTGCTATTTTGTCCCATCTGTTTGTATATAGAAATTAAGCAAAATCTGTTTGTATACAGAAATTGCTCCTTGACCTCATAAAGCGAAATCTGTTTGTACACAGAAATCGCTATTTGGTCCCATCTGTTTGTATACAGAAATTAAGCAAAATCTGTTTGTATATAGAAATTGCTCTTTGACCCCACAAAGCGAAATTTGTATGTACACAGAAATTGCTATTTGGTCCCATTTGTTTGTATACAGAAATTAAGCAAAATCTGTTTGTATACAGAAATTGCTCTTTGACGCCACAAAGCGAAATCTGTTTGTATACAGAAATTGCTATTGGGTCCCATCTGTTTGTATACAGAAATTAAGCAAAATCTGTTTGTATACAGAAATTGCTCTTTGACCCCACAAAGCGAAATCTGTTTATACACAGAAATTGCTCTTTGGTCCCATCTGTTTGTATATAGAAATTAAGCAAAATCTGTTTGTATACAGAAATTACTCTTTGACCCCACAAAGCGAAATCTGTTTGTACACAAAAATTGCTATTTGGTCCCATCTATTTGTATACAGAAATTAAGCAAAATCTGTTTGTATACAGAAATTGCTCTTTGACCCCACAAAGCGAAATCTGTTTGTACACAGAAATTGCTATTTGGTCCCATCTGTTTGTATACAGAAATTAAGCAAAATCTGTTTGTATACAGAAATTGCTCTTTGACCCCACAAAGCGAAATCTGTTTGTACACAGAAATTGCTCTTTGGTCCCATCTGTTTGTATATAGAAATTAAGCAAAATCTGTTTGTATACAGAAATTGCTCTTTGATCCCACAAAGTGAAATCTGTTTGTATACAGAAATTGCTCTTTGGTCCCATCTGTTTGTATACAGAAATTAAGCAAAATCTGTTTGTATACAGAAATTGCTCTTTGACCCCACAAAGCGAAATCTGTTTGTACACAGAAATTGCTCTTTGGTCCCATCTGTTTGTATACAAAAATTAAGCAAAATCTATTTGTATACAGAAATTGCTATTTGGTCCCACCAAGCAAAATCTGTTTGTATACAGAAATTGCTATTTGGTCCCACCAAGCGAGATCTGTTTGTATAGAGAAATTGCTCTTTAGGCCCACCAAGCGAGATCTGTTTGTATACAGAAATTGCTCTTTGGACCCATAAAGCGGATCTGTTTGTATACAGAAATTGCTCTTTAGACCTACCAAGGCGAGATCTGTTTGTATACAGAAATTGCCATTTTCAAAAGAATCTTGAACGTGGCCAGATGACTGCCAATGCTTAGAACGCTGATGTAGTCCGACTGGAGCCTTCAGGTAAATTCAAATCTTTCGAGCCAACCAAATTTCAAAGTTTATGGTTATTAATGCATGGGGGTCTGTGATGCTCCAACATCTAATAAAGGCAAGATCTGTTTTGTACACAAAAAATTGCTCTTTTCTTTTGAAAATGTTTTCAGGTCAACCGGTGATGATTTCTCGAAGCCGTTTGGTCCCACCAAGCAGTGATGATGTATTACGAAGCTGTTTGGATCCATTTCCTGATTAATGATGGTGGATTACGAAGTTGATCAGGACAATCTCAACCAAACCCTCCAAAGCCGATCAGACTGAGCTGAGGAGATGAACAACAAAGCCGACTACACCGTGCTTTGGACTCTTTTCAAACCCTCTAAAGCCGACTACACTGAGCTGAGGAGATGAGCAACAAAGCCGACTATATCGTGCTTTGGACTCTTTTCAAACCCTCTGAAGCCGACTACACCGAGCTAAGGAGATGAACAACAAAGCCGACTACACCGTGCTTTGGACTCTTTTCAAGCCCTCCAAAGCCGACCAGACTGAGCTGAGGAGGTGAACAACAAAGCCAACTACATCGTGCTTTGGACTCTTTTTAAACCCTCTGAAGCCGACTACACCGAGCTAAGGAGATGAACAACGAAGCCGACTATACCATGCTTTGGACTCTTTTCAAACCCTCTGAAGCCGACTACACCGAGCTAAGGAGATGAACAACAAAGCCGACTACACCGTGCTTTGAACTCTTTTCAAACCCTCTGAAGCCGACTACACCGAGCTAAGGAGATGAACAACAAAGCTGACTACACTATGCTTTGGACTCTTTTCAAACCCTCTGAAGCTGACTACATCGAGCTAAGGATATGAACAACAAAGCCGACTACACCGTGCTTTGGACTCTTTTCAAACCCTCTGAAGCCGACTACACCGTGCATTGGACTCTTTTCAGACCCTCTGAAGCCGACTACACCGAGCTAAGGAGATGAACAACAAAGCCGACTACACCGTGCTTTGGACTCTTTTCAAACCCTCCAAAGCCGACCAGACTGAGCTGAGGAGGTGAACAACAAAGCCAACTACATCGTGCTTTGGACTCTTTTTAAACCCTCTGAAGCCGACTACACCGAGCTAAGGAGATGAACAACGAAGCCGACTATACCATGCTTTGGACTCTTTTCAAACCCTCTGAAGTCGACTACACCGAGCTAAGGAGATGAACAACAAAGCCGACTACACCGAGCTAAGGAGATGAACAACAAAGCCGACTACACTGTGCTTTGAACTCTTTTCAAACCCTCTGAAGCCGACTACATCGAGCTAAGGAGATGAACAACAAAGCCGACTACACCGTGCTTTGGACTTTTTTCAAACCCTCTGAAGTCGACTACACCGAGCTAAGGAGATGACGCGTGTCTTTAGGCCCCCACCTGATCCGATGAGGATACGAGGATGCAAAATGAATGGGTTAATGCTATCTAGAAGTCTTTTAATCCAAGGATTTAAATCAAACCAATTTTAAGTTTCTGGTTGGGTTAGTCGCGTCACCCAACTATCAGTCGCGTCACCCAACTGCCAGTCACATCACCCCACTGTCAGTCGTGTCACCCAACTGTCAGTCGCGTCACGCAGCTATGAAATGAGCTGTGTCACGCAGTTGTGTCCTGACCTACCTCTATAAATAGATCTTTTCTCACGTTTAAAACAACTTTGAACTATTTGGAAACCCTAAAAAATACACTCTGCGGCCACGTTCTCCTCTAGAAACTCTTGTGAGTTGATTTGAAGGAACATTGCCATTAGATATCAATTTTAGGTGAATCAAATCATAAAAAGAGAGAAAATAACAAAAGATAAACAAAGAACACTTGAATCCTTGGAAACTAAGCTTCTAGGAGATCTTAACTATCACTTGTTAAGACATTTGATCCATTCACAATCCTCAATCTGAGGATTAGGTAATTTCTTTAACATTTTTGTATTTTTTATATATTTTTGTGGTTTTAGTAATTTAATCTTCTTTAAATTGTATTTTGTTCATATTTGGCCATCTTATATGTCCTTTAATCACATTTAAATAAAAAATGATATGAATAAACTGTTTGAAAATGAGCTTAGGCCAGAACAGTTGGGTGACGCAACTGTTCATCCAAGAACAGTCAGGTGACGCAGCTGTTCATCAGGAACAGCTGTGTCACACGACTGTTCATCAAGAACAGCTGCGCCACGCACATGTTCATCAGGAACAGCTGCGTCATGCAACTGTTCATCCAAGAACAGCTGCGTCACGCAACTGTTCATCCAGGAACAGCTGTGTGACGCAACTGTTAGCTATGTGACCCAACTGTTCTAAGCTTCCAGAGTCAATTTCTTCAATAAATCTGAAAATGCCCAGCTATGAACAGATCATAGTTTAATTAAGCTTAGAATACTAAAATGTGATTTTATGTGTTTATTTGTATGAATTTTACAATTTTTGTTTAAATTAAAAATGAAATTAAATTTGTTGATTTATTAATAATTTGCATGTTTAGGATTAAATAGAAAATAATAATAAAAATGTGATTTTAGTGTTAAATAATAAATATGCATGATTTTGGTTTTGGGGTTTATGGGTTTGAATTTAAATCGGGTAGAAAGTATTTTAGGTCCGGTTTGTTGCCCGCCTTTAACCATAAGGCAAGAGCGGGTCTTTTATTTATTTGGTTTAATTATTTTGGTTTGGATGATTTGGATGATTATGGATGCAATAATTGAATTTAATTGGGACGATTAATTAATTTTCCATATAGGAACGCGGTTCGATTCATTCGGGTTGGGTTTAAATAAATAAATTGGCTTTTCTAACTAAAATAAATTAGAAATCGCAGGTTAAAAGAGGCCGGATTTTCCGGGCATCGGCTTCCAACAGGCCGGCGTACCCAATTCTCTTACCCAGAATCGCATTTGGTGCGCCTGACCAGTCTTTTAAAATAATTTGGCCTTAAATAAAGTTGGGTTTAAAATGGAGTCATTTTTATAAAATAAAATTGGAAACGGTCCCATTGCCGAAACAATGGGTGGTGACTCAAAAATGTTTTGTAAGACCGATTTATCGGCATCATAAAAGGTTTTGTCACCATTGTTCAATAATAAATATCGCTTTTCCATTTCCAAACTAAAAAGTTGAACGTTTTTTGGATCACTCGAGGATGGTGCGAAAACAATTATCATGCATGTTCTGAACTTCACAATGAGAAGGTTCAAAGATCACTCTTCTATTTTTATCAAAAATCTGACTAACACTTAACAAGTTATAATGTAATCCTTCTACTAAGCATACATCTTCTATTGAAGGATTAGAACCTACCACACCAATACCGACAATTTTACCTTTTGCTTTGTCTCTAAAGCTTACTGTACCTCCCTTTTTCTTTTCTAATCCGGTGAACTTCTTTCTGTCACTAGTCATATGCCTATAGCAAGCGCTGTCCATGTACCACATTTCTGTTTTCAGCTCACTCCTTAGGCACACTTGAAAAGATCAAACAGATTTAGGTACCCAACTCATATTGGGTCCTGGAGGGTTAGTGGTAACAGGTGCATTTAGCTTACTATGATTTTTCTTTCTATTGAAACTTTGATATTCTAAAGTCACAACATTAGAAACAGCATGTTTCTTATTAGAAACAAAATTCTGTTTAGAAATGCTATCATAGCTAGAACTTGTCTTTTCTTTAGAAAATGATTCTGAAATTGATTTTAGAATTCTAATCTCAGTTTTCAAAGATTCATTTTCAGAATTCAGATTTTTACATTTTTCTTCAAGATGTGTCAGATTTTCAGAAAATCGATTATTACAATTTTTAAGATCTTTGATTTCTATGATGAGATCTTTACATGTAACTTCTTGATAAAAGGCATCTTTCAAGTGATTACTTTTAGATTTTAATTTTTTGAAATCTTTCTTTAGAACTTTATGCTTTCTAATAAGCTTTTCAAAATCATTGTAAAGATTATTGTAAGTATCTAGAAGATCATTTTCTGATTCAGGTTCACAAATACTTATAGTGCTTTCTTCATGCTTCTGGACCGATGCATTTGTTTCGTTGATTTCAGCTTTCTGTGTTAAAGTTAGAGTACTGATTTCTTTGGAGTTAGAATCGATAGTAGCCATTAGACAGATATTAGCAATTTTTTCTTGATCACTGTGGCTTCCAGAATTAGAATCATCTGAATCACTCCAAGCGGGTACGAAAGCCTACTTCAGCTTCTCTTTCATTGACTTCTTTTTCAATTTAGGACAATTAGGCTTGATATGTTCGGGTTTGTTGCATTCATAACAAACCACTTCCGAAGGTTCTTTCTTAGGTAAGTTACCATTTTTGGGTGGAAAGTTCTTTTTGTTAAACTTTTTCTGTGGCCTTCCACTCTTTCTATAGAACTTTTTAAATCTTTTAGCAATGAGTGCTAAATCATCACTATCAAGATCAGAAGAAATTTCTTCCCTAGAATCTATTTTTAAAGTCAGTCCTTTCTTTTTCTTATCTTCTATAGTCAAAGAAGATTTCATTTCTTCTGAAACAAGAGCTCCTATAAGGTAATCATAAGTGACGGGAGTCTCTTTGTAATTCATGACAGTTCCTATAGAATCCCATTTATTAGGTAGAATTCTAAGGATTTTCTTAACAAGCTCATCTTCTAAAATTTCCTTGCGGAGAGTTCTCAAAGGATTAACTATATTAGTAAATCTAGAATTTAACTCTGCAATAGTTTCTCCTTCCTTCATACTAAACATTTCATATTCTCTCCAAAGGATATTTATTCTGGATTCCTTTACTCTATTTGTACCCTCATAGGTAACTCTAAGTTTTTCCCAAACTTCTATTGCAGATTTACATCCAGACACTTTGTTGTATTCTATTGCATCTAAAGCACAATGAAGAATATTGATAGCTTTTGCATTTATAGCAATATCATTCCAATCAGCATCTGTATATTCTTCTTCTGTTTTTCTAATACCCTTATCTCCTACAATTCTCATGGGAATACGAGGACCGGTAATAACGTTCCTCCAGCAGTTTAAATCAACTGATTTCATGAAATTTTCCATTCTAGTTTTCCAATAAGAGTAACTAGAACCATTGAACAAAGGAGGTCTAGAAACAGATTGACCTTCTAATGAAGTAAGAGGAAGTGAGGTTGCCATGGGATCTTATCTCTTAAGCGGTTAAGCTTTGGTAAGTCAAGAGCCAAAGCTCTGATACCAGATTGTGGGTCCCGTATATGTATGATACAACCCAAGAGGGGGGGTGAATTGGGTTTTCTAAAAATATTTTAGATTTTTAAAAACAAAATATAGAATTCTAAGTGCAGCGGAAAAATAGAAAACTTGTGAGAATAAATTATGGATTAGAACTTCTTCACAATATTCTATAAATAGACTTTGCAAAGTGCAGCTATTAATTACAACTGCTTCATAATGTCTTATTCAATATTAGAACTTCTTTATGACGAAAAGCTATTGTATTTAGAACTTCCTCATAAAGTTTAGAAAATCATATAAGACTGTGTGAGAGACAATTATTGAAATTAGAACTACTATACAAAGCTTTAATCAAGTTTAGAAAACTGATTAGAAACCCAAGTAGTGAAATATACTGTAAATAGAAGAACAGTTTAGAACTTGATATATTCACTTATTAGAATTCCAGAATTCTAATATTCAGAGAAGATAAGACCTATTCCAGTTTTAGAACATCAGAGCCATTAATAACTCTAGCATTTCTAAATATAAACAAAAGTGTAAATACAGCAGTATCAAGAAAAACTTCAGAAAAAAAAAGATCAACACAGTGATTTATAGTGGTTCGTGTGAACCCCTCCCCAAAATATCATAGCATATGAATGCATATGACTAAAGGAAGAAATGCACGTGAATGTATGAGTCGCCACCTTGTTTAATTATTTTAGGGTAAACTAGGAAAAACCCTAAGTGACTTCAATTTTAATTAACCTAAGTCTAGGCTAATTATCCCAATGTTTAAGGCATGGTTTGCAAACCCGAGATGGATCCCGAGACTATGTCATGCTGATAAACTAACCAATGAATGAATGCTTTGCAAGGTAATTGGACCAATGAAAAATGTTTATGTGATTTCGACTTGCCGCCCAGGGTTAAATCCCGAACGTGCCTACGTACTTCCGTTTGAATGGAAGATCAAAGTCAACGTAGTTCGATAGGCCTTCTTTGAAGAGCTTTGAATGGGTATGCTTTATGCATGAGTGTGTGTATGCTTTGTGCATTTTGTTTAGGCATTTTGCCAAAAAAAAATTGATTGATTTGATTTAGGCGTTTATCGCCAAAAATGTTGATTTAAGGCTTTTAGCCAAAAGGATTGATTTAGGCAATCGTTGCCAAAAATGATTAATTTTAGGCGATTGTCGCCAGAATGATTGATTTTAAAGCTTTTAGCCAAAAAGAGTGATTTAGGCAATTTGATTGCCAAAATGATGTTGATTGGGCGATTGTCACCAAGATGATTGATTTAAGGCTTTTTGCCAAAATAAGTTGATTAATTTTAAGGCATTTTGCCAAAAGATCGATTTAATTGTAGGCAATTTGTTGCCAAAACGTGATCGATTAAGGCTTTTAGCCACAATTATTAATTAATTGGACTTAAGCCGGATTTGTTTGAAATAAAGGCGATTACACCATAGCTATTAATTAACTAGGTGTTTTAAGCCAATATTGTCGGATTTAGGCTTTAATACCACGATTATTAATTAATCGGGCATTTAGCCTAAATTTATTTAATTGAGGCAATTTGTTTGCCTAATGATGACATGGATGCATTTATGCAGTTGTAGAATTATTAGGAGTAGAAAAGAAGCATGCATGAAGTGCTAAAATTAAATAGGCAGAGTTCAGATGTACCTGATTTAATCGTCGACCGCTTCTTAACTCCAGGTTAAGCTCCTCGTTAAGGGAATTAATTTTAATTTAATTTTAAGTGACCAAGTATCACAACAATAAAATAAAAATAAAATTAAAAAATGCAAGAAAGCAGTAAAGAATCGCAAAGAGCGTAGGGAGAAGGAGCGTCCGTCAACACAGACTGAGTGTCTCAAAACGGAGCCCCAGAGCCGTTTTTTATAGGAAAAAACGTGACCCCGGGTGCCCCTGCCCGCCTTCGAGGGCGGGCATGTGTGCCTTTTCCCCTCTCTTTTTTTTCTTTTATTCGTTCCGGAGGCTTTTCCGGGAGTTCCGGACCTCCAAAAAATATTCTGAGACCAGTTCCGTGATCCTCGTAATTTTTCGGACATTTCAAGTACCATATTGGCACACTTCCGGTGAACTTTTTGAATGACCTCCGGTCCGGCCGGACTGTTTACAGTCCGGGAAGATAGGCTTTTTGAGCCTCAAAATTTGAGTATTCACAGCTGCCCCCACCGGCGACCATAAAAATGATTTATGGGAGTCGGTGGTTGTCTGAAACACAAATTTTGAAGGCGAAAAACAGACGCGTCCAGAAGACCCGCCTTTTGGCTCCTTTTTTCTTCTATAAATAGCTTAAACTTTCATTTTTTCATTCATTTCCATCCTCTTACTCTAAGGCTCTCTCTCAAATTCTCCCAAATCTCTCATCATGGCTTTCTCCGATTATGGCAGCGACGAGGATCTGCTGGAGTCTCTGGAGATCTCTTTCAGTGATGTCGATCTCACGGCGGATGCTGATACTCATGCTTCTGTGACCGGCGTCTTTGCCCAGGTACGCTTGCTTTGTTGGCATATTGTCCATTATTTTAGGCCAAATTGTGATTTTGGGCCTTAGGCCGAAATGTAATTTTTTGGGCCTTAGGCCAAACTGTGATTTCTGGGCCTTAGGCCAAATTGTGATTGACTTCTTTTTGTGCTTACTATTTTTATTAGTATGCATACTAGGAGGGGATTAAGATATCTTTTAGTTAGGAACCAAAGGATAACCTTAAACTATTTTACCTTTTAGGGTGCATACATTAGGCTGGAAGTAGGCGAGTCCTCCATTGCTGAGATCCCGTTTGACATACTTGATCATAATAACCCGGTCGGAGTCATCATTGGCCCTTCTCACCTGGACTTCTTAAGAAACCTCGAGCTGGGTAGACAGAATTATAAGAGCCTACTGGGTGCGTTGGCTAAGAGATGGTGGGACACCACCAACACTTTCCACTTCTCTTGGGGTGAGATGACGATGACCCCGACCGACTTTTCATTGATTTCTGGGATTCCTTTTGGTACTCGGCCGATCGAGCTATATGACGATTGGAGGACTGCGGTCACCCCCGACCGAATGACGGAGCTGATAGGGATTGACCTTCCCCGGATTGTTAGACCTAGCTATTCTACTCCCGATCTGAGTGTTTCGAGGCACTGGTTATCCCTCCAGGCCCCTGACATTTATGCCAGACATAGACAGGGAGAGCTAACGGCTACTCAGGTAGCTAGATTCACTCTGTTGCTGTTGTTTGCGTTGTCTTTCTAGTCTAACAGAAAAGAGAAGTTTAATCCCTCTATCCTGAAGAGTTTGGAGGACTTGGCCCATCTTACTGAGTACGACTGGGCCGGTGCTATTCTGAGCCGCATGTATGATGATATGTGCGATCTGAGTCGAGGCCACTGTAAGCTCAGCGGGACCTACTATTTTTGGGAGGTAATGTAAAGAGCATATCCTCATTCTGTGTTGTCTTTTCCTTTTCTTTCCCCCCTTTTTATTATTGATCCTTTCCTTCGTTTTGCAGACTTGGGCTTTTGAGTATTTTCCCTACATCCGCCCAGAGCTGACTCATACTGATCTTGGGCTAGGGTTGGTACCTTTGGCTTGGAGATGGTACCGAGCTAATCACCAGTCTGTTCTACGCCAGAAGTCTTTAGGGGATTTGCGGAGCTTCTTCGATACTTGTACCATAGAGCAGGCGAGTGCCCTCTTAATTTCCCTTGGTCATGTGAAAAATAAAGGATTTATTAACACATTTGCTTCCCTTACATAGGCTGAGGTAGGGGCGATGAATACCCGACTCCAACGTTGGATTGAGGCTGATCCCCATTTCAGGCGATCAGAGGCTCTGTCTCGTCGGCGGTTTGTCTTATCACATCCCGTTCTGAGACGTTATTACCTGGGTGAGCGAGTGCACTTCCAGGTTAGGGGCTGCCGCTCCGTTCCTCTTCCTCCTCCTGAGGACATGCGAGCGGGCAAACAGATGGTTCTTACAGATGCCCATACTGAAGGTATCCCACATATGGAATTGATCCGGGGTGGAGATTATGACGAATTCTGCCAGGTGTTTCTGATGCGGCCCATCGGCTCTAGGCTTGACAATCTCCCAAGGTCGACCCCTTTCCAGCCGCTCGGCACCCGTTCCTCTCGGGCTTCAGGCTCCTCGGCCAGGACTCCAAGGAGGAGGCCTACGTCCCATCCTTCTTCTTCTACTCCAGTGGAGGGTCCGTCTCGAGCTGGCCCTAGCCATGCGGTTGGTGCCTTCAGGATTCCCCAGGCTATTTCAGAGGCTACCAGGCCAGTCCATCCGGGTTTGGCCAATTTGCACCTTCCATACAGCATTTCCTATTACACTCCTGAGGGTACTTCGTCTCTTCGGGAGGTGTCCCTGGAGCGTGTGAATCGCCTAGCTCTTCCTCCTGATGACATTAATGAGGTAATGACTGATAAATCTCTCATAAAAAGGATTTATAAGAGATTTGTATATTGACTTATATATATATATATATTTTTTGTGTGACTTCCAGGTTCCTGACGGCTTGATCAGTCAGATGATGGAGCTAATCCTTGGAATGCAGGAGGAACTAACTTCAGCTTGGACACTGCAGGCTTTTGACGACCGGAGGAGGAGGAGGTCTCGCCGTTGATAGCTGCTAGACTTCCTTGCTTTCCTTTATTTTCTTTCCTCTTTATTTTCCTGTGCCGAATCTTGGCCTGTATTTCTGTACTTAACTTATTTGTACCTGCATTTGATTAATACTGAAAGTATGCATGTTTATTAGATTTGAACAGAAGAGAATCCAATTTAAAAAAAAACACACCTTGCCCCCCCCCTTTTTTTTTTTTTTTTTGAAGAACATATCCTTTTGTAAAAAAGAACAGGAAAGATTTTTTTTTTTTTTTTTTTTTGGCACGCCCGCCTGGGATGGGCGGGCGTGCCCGCCCTGCCTGGGCGGGCGTGTCCGCCCTAGCTGGGCGGGCATGCCCACCCTAACCGGGCAGGCGTGCCCGCCCTCCAGGTGGGCATACCCGCCCTAGAGGGCGCGGGCAGCCGCCCTTGGGCGCGACTTTCTAAATAAAAAGGCTGTTTTCAGCCCCTTTCTTCATTCTAACTCTCGAATTCTGTGCCTAAACAGCTATTTTGGTCAGTTTTCTCTCTCCCCTCTTTTTTTTTTACTTATTATTATTTATTTATTTTATTTATTATTATATTTTTTTTTAATTAATAAAAACAGGATAAATAAATAAATAAAAAAACATGAATCCCTTTTACAATCATAGCATGCATAGCTGGACCAGGAGTCTCTCCAAAGTTGAAAAGATCAATTTGGGGAGGTACGGAATTTCTCCCGTTATCACTCTTAGGGGCGTAGTAGTTGACTGGGACTTTTTGCGAGCCTGTATTAGATTTTGGGATCCTGAGGCTCACGTTTTTCGGTTTGGGGCTATGATGGAGGAAATGTGCCCTCTTTTTGAGGAATTTTGTGCGATTATAGGGTGTGATCCCAATGCTCCCTTGGTTAGGCACGAGGTGAAAGTTGGGTATGTTAAGTCATTTGAGAACTTGTTTCGGTTTAGCCGGCCACAGGCTAGGGCTATGATTGTGGATGATCAGAAGGCGATTCTGCTGCCCCTGATTGATGAATTTTCAGAGACTTGCTTGGACGACCCTGACCGGGTGAGGCTGAGGATGCGGGCCCTGGTTTTCTGCTTATTGGCCGGTTTCTTATTCAACCGGGACCCAGGTTTTGGAGACTTGCGACTTTGTCCCATGGTTTGGCAAATGGAGGATATGGGTTGCATTGGCGGTGTTGTGCTGGCAGAGACCATTAGAAGCCTTGACAGAGCCGCTTTAGGGTTCGATGATTGGACTGTTTCTCCCATCATTCTCCAGGTATTTTTTCCCTATTATCCTACCTCATTCTTCTTCTTCTTTTTAATTTGTTTCTTTGTAATAGAAAAGATCCATTACTCAGGTTTGGTTGAGGGATCATCTTCAAGTGGTGGCTGCTCCTACCTCCCTTCCTTACAATCCTTCCCAGTATCGCATGCGAAAAATCTTGATCTCGCACCCTTCTATTGAAACATGGACTTCGTGGCTGGTTGAATTGGGTCCAAATGAGATACTGTGGTTCATCCCTTGGTACAATATCAACCGCTTTATTCAGGTCAGCTTCCGCCATTCTCGGGTTTACCTCCTAGGCCTTACCCACTGCACTTGGTACTGCGCTTCGCGCGTTTTGAGGCAGATGG
This sequence comes from Jatropha curcas, assembly GCF_041381405.1. Taxonomy (NCBI): domain Eukaryota; kingdom Viridiplantae; phylum Streptophyta; class Magnoliopsida; order Malpighiales; family Euphorbiaceae; genus Jatropha; species Jatropha curcas. The sequence continues at coordinate 16,427,169 of NC_143159.1, forward strand.
GGATAGATCAGACTGTCCCCATTATGGATGATATTTCGGCTGATGCTGCCATTACTGCTGGTGTTACCCGAGCTGTCCTTAAAGCTTGGGTTAGAGATCACCGCATGGTGAGACCTTTACCCGATCCTACCAGTGTTCAGACTTCTCCCGAGTACCGGGCCTGGTTCATTGCCGCTGTCTGGCCAATCGAAAGACCAAGGAGGACTGCACTGTTGAGTGTTCTTGAAGGTTGGGTTCAGGCTGATGTTGAAGAGGAGGTTGGGACAGGTGAGGAGATTGTGCTGGCCCCTCAGACAGGCAAGGCCGGGCAGAGTTCAGTAGAAGACTCAGAGGATGCCGCTCCACGGAGGCGACGGGATACCTAGACTCTTATGAACTTTTGTGATCTTTTTCTTGTTTTGCCTTTCGTTTGGGACTTTGGATTTATCTTTGGATGTATGCTTTACACTTTCTTTAGTTATTTTGGACTCTCTTGCTTGATTCTGGATTATTTGACTTTGTCATTAGGCGTTTGAACTTTCCAAGCATTTGCCAACTTTTATTTATTCAGGCTCTAATTTTTGCCTAAGCCGCCCTTTCGGGTTTTCAGCTTAGCGAGCTACCCCCTTTTGCCTAAGCCGCCCTTTCGGGTTTTCAACTTAGCGGTTCTTTCTTTTCTTTTTTTTTTTTTTTGGCAAAGAAGAATGAAATATGAAATGTTTTTTTTTTATTAATGCTTAGACCGCGCCCAAAGAGGGCTGCCTACATATCTCCGATACATAATTTCTTTTTTTTCAAGGAGAATCAGGTCTAATGTAGCTCTTTCTACATTATGCAAATGATTACAACTACACAAAATATCTTCTTAACTGATCTAAATTACACGGATTTGTGAATTCCAAACCATCCAAATCAGTCAAGATGACGGCTCCGCTGGATAATATTTTCTTCAATACGTAGGGTCCAGCCCAATGAGGACGAAACTTCCCACGTGGGTCCAGGATTGGCTGTCTAATTTCTTTCAGGACCAAACAACCTTCTTCGAGTTTCCGGTCTTTAACCTTCTTGTTAAAATGTCGCGCCATTCTTCTTTGGTAAACTTGAGCTTGGTGGATCGCTTGCAATCGCTTCTCATCCATTCCCAAGAGTTGTAAATGATAATTCTCAGCCCAATCTGCTTCGCTGATCTGGCTTTCCCGGATAATTCTTGCCGACTGAACTTCCAGCTCAATAGGCAGTACTGCTTCCAGACCATATACCAAAGAATACGGAGTTGCCCCAGTAGGCGTTCTGATAGAAGTCCTGTATCCCCACAAAGCATTTGGTAATTGTTCATGCCATGCCCTATGTTTCTGAACTGTCTTTTGCAAAATGACTTTTATAGCCTTGTTCGCAGCTTCGACGGCCCCATTTGTTTATGCGCGATAGGGTGAGGACTTATGATGTTGAATCTTCTTTTGCTTTAAGAGGTCAGCGAATTCGCTTTGAAAATGAGACCCATTATCAGTAATGATCTCGAATGGTGTTCCGTACCGACAAAGGATGTTGGCACGTACAAACTGCGCTGCCTTCTTGGCGTTCAAAACTGAAAAGGAAGCTGCCTCAATCCATTTGGTGAAATATTCTACAGCGACCAGGATAAACTGATGGCCATTAGAGGCTTTCGGGTGGATTTTTCCAATTACATCTATGCCCCAAGTTGCAAAAGGCCACGGTGAAGCAATTGGATTTAAATTGACCGGAGGCCGTTTTTGCAGCTTAGCGAAAATTTAGCACTCATGGCACTTCCGCGCATGCCTCACACAATCCGCATTCATAGTTGACCAGTAATAACCTAGGTTCATGATTTTCCGAGCCAAGGCTATCCCGTGCATGTGTGACCCAGATCCCCCATTATGCACGGAATCCATAATGGTTTGAGCCTCCTCTTCACCAACGCACCTTAGGTGCAAGCCATTCCAACTTCTTTTATACAGAACTCCCCCAGTAAGGAAGTATCCAGACGCTAACTGTCTTAATGTCCGTTGATCAGTTTTGGTGGATCCCTCCGGGTAGGCTTCGTTCTGAAGGTAATTTTGTATATCCCAAAACCAAGGCTTGTCATCTACCAAATGCATGACGTGTGCTGGCTGTTTCTGAAGCCTAACTGTCAGGGGCCGAATAACTTGGTCTCTCCCCACATTAACCATGGAGGCCAAAGTGGCCAGGGCATCAGCGAATTGATTTTTGGCTCGCGGCAGGTAGTGGAAAGATAATTCCTCAAACTGTTGAGCCAATTCGTCTAAGCGTTGTAGGTAAGGAACCAAATGCTCTTCCTTGATTTTCCACTTCCTTAGAGCCTGGGAGACTATCAGGTTGGAATCTCCGAAAACCCTGAGGACTTTTATCTCTTTTTCCAAGGCTGCTTCTAACCCCTTGATGCAGGCTTCGTATTCGGCCTCATTATTGGTACAGTCGAAGTCTAGTTTAACTGCAATTGGGATGTATTCTCCACAAGGAGTTTTGAATACAACTCCAATCCCATTTCCATGGTAGTTCGAAGCTCCATCGAAGTACATCTCCCAGACCTGACTTTCCAAGTTTAACAGGTCTTCGTCAGGGAACTCTACCTCCGGCATTTGGTCTTCGACCGGTAATTCTGCTAATTGGTCAGCCAAGGCTCCGCCTTTTACTGCCTTACGTTGTACAAACTTTAAATCATAAGCCGCAAGCACTGACACCCACTTTGCCATCTTACAGTCAAGAACCGGCCTTTCCATAAGGAATTTCAAGGGGTTCGATTCAGAGATTACGTGTGTAGTGTAAGACGAGAGGTAGTGTTGCAGCTTGGTACAGGCCCAGACTAGAGCCAGACACAACTTCTCTATCTTGTTGTATTTCAACTCATATTCCAGCATCCTCTTGCTAAGGTAATACACGGCATTTTCTATCCTTGTATCTTCTGCTTGTTGAGCTAATATGGCACCCATTGCTTCTTCTGTCACAGACAGGTACAGTAGCAAAGGCTTTCCTAGCCTTGGTGGTTGTAAAACAGGCGGGGATAGCAGGTATTGCTTGACTTGGTCGAAAGCCGCCTGACAATCCTCATTCCATTTGACTGCTACTTCTTTCCTAAGTAGTTTGAAAATCGGACCACAAGTATCGGCCAACTGATTGATGAACCGGCTGATGTACTGTAGCCTTCCTAGGAAACCTCGGACTTCTTTTTCGGTCCTTGGTGCTGGCATTTCCAGAATAGCTCTAGCTTTCGAAGGATCAATCTCTATGCCCTTCCGACTAACCATGTGCCCCAGAAATACTCCGGATGTGGCTCCAAACAGACATTTTACCGGGTTGAGCTTCAAATTATACTTTCGAAGTCTAAGGAAGAACTTCTCAAGTGCGGTCGTATGTTCTTCGGTTGTTTTCGACTTAACCACCATATCATCCACATACACTTCCACCTCTCCGTGAATCATGTCGTGAAAGATGGTTGTTGCCATTCTTTGACAGGTTGCCCCGGCATTTTTGAGCCCGAAGGGCATGACCCTATAGCAGTAGGTTTCCCATTTTGTGATGAATGCCGTCTTCTCTTTGTCTGGCAAATGCATCATTATTTGGTTGTACCCGACAGCGAGATCGGTCAAAGAGACCATCTCGTGTCCAGCCATTCGGTCCACCAACAAGTCAATGTGCGGCAGGGGGAAGTCGTCCTTCGGACATGCTTTATTCAAATCCCGATAATCCACACACATTCTGACTTTTCCATCCTTCTTAGGAACCGGCACAATGTTTGCTAACCATGTCGGGTAAGCAATGGGCTCTATAAACTTGTTCTCCAGTTGCTTGGCAACTTCCTCCTTGATTTTCAAGGACCATTCTATCTTTAGCCTTCTAAGCTTCTGTTTCACTGGCTTAGCCTCAGGGTATACTGGAATCTTATGCACCACTATTGCTGGGTCGATTCCCGTGATGTCACTTGCCTTCCACATGAAACAATCGGCAAATTTCTTCAAACATTCACTGACCTGTTCCCTGTTCATACAATCAGACGCAATGTATGTGTATTTATTTTCCTCTTTGCCAATCATTATTTTTTCTTTTTCATCTTTTATTTCATTTATTTGATTATTACTTTTGCTTGGAAATGCTTGGAAAGATAGACACGCAGGGTAATCAAGAATTTGCAAGCCTTTATTGATTATGACGGAATCGTCTTCAAAGATTACATCAAATTTGAAATCTGGATCCTCTAGATCCGACAGGGACGACTCAGAACTAGACTCTAACTCGATTTCAGACTCGGGGTCAGACTCAGACTCAAAACAGGATTTGTTTACAGAGGGAGGTACTAGGTTTGACTTGGGAGGGGGTTTGTCAGCAGTGTGCTCCTTCTCGGTGTACCAATTGTCAAGAGGTCCTTCGCTCGGCTTGATCAGGTTGCACAAGTCTTGATTCCCATCACTTCCGGTGATAACTGCAACCTCATCAAAGAGATTAGGCTGCATGAAGTCTTCTGCCTCCAGCTCGGTTACTATCTCGGGCTTGTTGCCCCAAACATCCGAGAATATTTCTATCCCAGGCAGCATCTTCTTAACGGTTGGGCAGCAAAAGGGCTCCCGGAAGCCACAGTAAGGAACTGCTTCTCCGGGTTTGCAGAAGTAGCTGTTCAGAGTGAGAAGGTAAGGCCGCATCTGTATATTCTCTTTCCTTCCTCTTTGGGTCCTCTCAGCATGGTCCTCATCAGTGGGCTCATAACCCAAACTATAGGTCCCTTCATTCACTGGACATTCCCAGGCTTGCAATGCAGGATACTTCTTCCCGGACCTTGCCATAATCATTCCTGGTAGGTAGGACATTTTCAACATTAGAGGCACCATGCAGTTTATTTGCACTGTCCCGAAATCAAAGAGAATTCGAGAGCTTGCAGTCTTTCCCTCTATAAACTGTACAGTGTCGTATTGAAATCCAGAAAGGGGTAAATTGGCAGTCTCAGGGTTAACCTCAAAGAGAGGCTGGCCCTTTGGCCTTTTGAGCTGACTGTAGTCATCCCCCTGTATGGTGATAACTTTGTCTTCATAGGGAAACTTGACCTTTTGGTGCAGGGATAAGGGCACCGCCTTAGTATGATGTATCCATGGCCGACCCAGGAGCAGGTTGAAGCTAGTTGGTACATCAATTACCTGGAATGGGACTTCCATCACTGCTGGCCTGACAGTTAACTTCAGCGTGGCAACTACCAACACTTCCCTTCGGGTACTGTCATAGGCCTTTACTATCTGGTCAGAGGGGGTGAAATCTGTTTCTTCTAACCCCAAGCAACTGGCTACCCTTAGTGGGCAGACATTTAGAGCTGACCCATTGTCAACGAGAACCATGGGCACAGTTTTGTCTCTGGTTTGGACCGTGACATACAGGGCATTATTATGACTGCCCCCTTCCTTAGGCAAATCCTCGTCAGAAAACCCGATGCTTTGTACTTTGGATGATTGGGTAAGGGTGGATACTAGTACTTCAGGGCTAATCTCCACTGATGTCTGTAATTGGCTCAAAGCCTTGCAGAGAGCTTGGCGATGAGGAAAGGATGATGCCAAAAGTTCCCAGATTGACACCCTAGCTTGTGTCTTTTTCAATTGTGAGAGTACTGGGTCCTCCTTCGGCTCCTTTACCTTCTGATAGGGCTTATTCTGGATTTTATCCAAGACCAACGGTTCGTACTGCCTCCCGCTCCTGGTAATGGCATCGACTTCTTCGCTCAGGTCATTCAAATCCAAGACACAGATGTTATTCATTTCTAGGAACAGTTCGAAAGGATCGATCAGTTCCTGATCAGCCATAATAGCATTTACCCCGTGATTTGGTAAGGGGTTAGTACTAATGTTTGGCTTACTTCTGGGAATAATTGAACCGTTGTCCACTAGGTCCTGGATGCGGTTTTTGTGTGTCCAGCAGGCTTCGGTCTTGTGCCCGTATCCCTAATGATACTCGCAATATTCATCTGCCTTGTAGTTTCTTGGCAATGGATTGGGAGGTGGCCTTGCTTCTAGAGGCTTGATATAGTTGGCCTTGATAGCCTCTCTAAAAACCAAAAGGATTGGCATTCCAAGGTCAGTGTATGTTCTTCTCGACTGATTACCGTTCCTCATGTTCCCCACACGTAATGGGTTAGTGGGAGTGATGCTCGCCACTTCGTGGACTTTGCTAGCTTGGCTAGGCTTCTTGTATTTAGAGCTTCCTAAGTCATCTTTCAGTTGCCCTATTTGGATCAGATCTTCCACCTTTGTAGCAGTGGCGATGAGCGACTGCAACGTTGGTAGGTACTGTGAATACTCAAATTTTGAGGCTCGAAAAGCCTATTTTTCTGGACTACGGACAGTCCGACCGGACCAAAGGCCATTTCGGAAAATCACCGAAAATATGCCGATATGGTACTTAAAATGTCCGGAATGTCGCAACGATCACGGAACAGGTCCCGGAATATTTTTCGGAGACCCGGAACTCCCGAAAACTCCTCCGGAGTGACAAAGCCCAAGTAACCGCGGCCGAGCACGGTGGTTCCGGCCACCGTGGCACCTGCCACCGGCACCGGCGGCACCTGCCACCGGCCACGGCGGCACCTGCCGCCGGCGACCCATTTTTTGCCTATAAAAGGCCACTTACCTCTTCAATTTTGAGACCCCTGTCTGTGTTGACGGACGATCTTCCTCCCTCCCACGCTCCTTGCGATTTCTTTACCGCTTTTTGCACTTAATTTAATTTTTATTGCATTTTTATTGTGATACTTGGACACTAAAATTAAACAAAATAAAATTAATTAATATTTCCTAAATGAGGAGCTTAATCTGGAGCTAAGAAGCGGCCGTCGATTAAATCAGGTACACAAACGAAACTCTGCTCATTTAATTTTAGTACTTCATGCATATTTCTCTTCTACTCTTAATAATTCTACAACTGCATAAATGCATTCACGTCATCATTTAGACAAATAAACTGTCTTAATTGAACACGATTAAGCTTAAATGTCCGGTTAATTAATAATCGTGGTATTAAAGTTTAAATCCGACAATATTGGCTAAAATGCCTAGTTAATCAATAACTACGGTGTAATCGCCTTTATTTCGAACACTTCGCCTAAAGGTCCGATTAATCGATAATTGTGGCTAAAAGCCTTAATCAATCGCGTTTTGGCAACAAATTGCCTACAGTTTAATCAATCACATTTTGGCAACAAATTGCCTATGGTTTAATCAATTTTGGTAAACAAATTGCCTATAAATTAGATTAACCACTGTCTAGCGACAAATCGTTTAAATCGAACTTTTTGGCAAAATGCCTTAAATTAATCAATCTTTTGGCCAAAGGCCTTAAAATCAATCAATTTTGGCGACAATCGCCCAATCAACACTTTTGGCAAACAGGTTGCCTAAATCGACACATCTTAGCAATCAATTCTGGCGACAATCGCCCAATCAACACTTTTGGCAAACAGATTGCCTAAATCAACACATTTTGGCTAAAAGCCTTAAAATCAATCATTTCGGCAATAATAAGCCCGAACATCAATTTTGGCAATAATAAGCCCAAATATCAATTTTGGCGACAAATCGCCCGACAACCGTTTTTGGCACAAATGCCTTAAAACCAACACATTTGGCGACGAACGCCTAATCGAATCAATCAATCCTTTGGCAAAATGCCTAAACAAAATGCACGAAGCATACACACACTCATGCATTAAGCATACTCCTTCAAAGCCCTTGAAACAAGGCCTATCGAACTACGTTGACTTTGATCTTCCATTCAAACGGAAGTACGTAGGCACGTTCGGGATTTAACCCCGGGTGGCAAGTCGAAATCACATAAACATTTCATTTGGTCCAATTACATCATTTACCTTGCAAAGCATTCATTCTTTTGGTTAGTTTATCAGCATGACATAGTCTCGGGATCCATCTCGGGTTTGCATACCATGCCTTAGACATTGGGATAATTAATCTAGTAACTAGGTTAATTAAAATCGGAGTCAACTTAGGGTTTTTCCTAGTTTACCCTAAAATAATTAAACAAGGTGGCGACTCATACATTCACGTGCATTTCTGCCCTTAGTCACATGCATTCATATGCCTATGATATTTGGGGTCGGGGTCCACAGTTTGGCGACTTCACTGGGGAAATTGATCATTGTAATCATTTTGCATAAAAGTGGACTACAATTGTTGTGAAAACTAACCGGCCTTTCTTTAAGGTATTATTTTGCAGGATATCCTAGCACGAATCAAGTGTTCTTTCCTTAAGAATACTTGATATGAAAATCCGGATTTAATTGAAAAATGTGATTAAGACATTAAAACTTGTTGATTTATTTGCACGATTGAGAATCCTTTTCTCCATTGCATAAAAAAAAATGAATTTCAAATGAATTTCTTCTCTTTCTGTTCAAACTTCTGAGTCTGGATAGCAAGTAGCACTGATCGGCAGGTCTCTTTGATTATGTCGACGGACAGCCAAAGCGTCCTCCCTGTTACCGCAAACCATCCCTAATCCTTTTGGGGGTAGCACATGGGTATGCGTACCGTTGGACCCACGCGAAACTCCTTGTTTCACATGTGGTTAGGTATATCCATACTCAAGGTTCAAGGGTCCCTTAATAAGCCGATTCTCTATTTGTGTCATAGCCTATAGAACCTATCCTTTAGGGCTGTATGCACCCCGTGATATGAAGCATCTCATTAAAACAGATTATGATGTGTTGTTATGCATTCACGACATATCATAAACATTGGGTAAACACATGGAGAACACAAAAAATATTTCCTTTGGTCATGCACAGTTGGACAAAGAGTCATTCTCTCTCATATCAGCTACCCTGATACCACTATACCCTTAATCCAGTTACCCTCATACTTACAGGTACCCCCTGTTCAAGTGTCAACTACACCTACTGTGCTATCACCGACCTCATCAACTTCAACTACACCAATGGCATCATTGTCTGACATCCAAAACCTCATAGAACAAATGGAAGCCAGAATGGAAGCTAAAATGAATGAGGCATTGGCTGCCCAAAGAATTACCCTATTAGTTGAACTAGGCGGTAGTAATGGAAATGGGGCTCCAGTTGGAGGAAATGGTAATGCTGCCTCCAATCAAGGACCTGGTGCTACATCTGCATCCTCAAACCCTATCCCTAACTTGGAAGACATGCCCTCCAAAACTGCTTCTGAGTTGGAAGCTCAGAAAATGAGAGAAAAACTGGAATTGTTAGAAAGATCTGTTACTGCCCTTAAAACACACAAAGAAGTGGTGGACATGGACTCCTTGTCTCTGTTCCCCGAAGCAAGACTACCAACCAAGTTCAAAATGCCAAACATGGACAAATTTGATGGAACTACTTGTCCTAAAACTCATTTGAAAATGTATGTGGGTGCCCTTAACCCATTTGGATTGAGCAGCGAGCTCCTTGCTCAGTTGTTCCAACAATCTCTCACCGGTGCTGCATTAAGATGGTTTGTCAGTCTAGACCGGTCTAAGATGAAGACTTGGGAGGACATCTGTAATGCATTCAACTCACAGTATCACTACAATATGGAAGTGGATGTAACCCGAAGGGAGCTAGAAACCACTAAACAAAGGAACAATGAACCTTTCTCCTCGTTCCTTACGAGGTGGAGAGCCAAGGCCGCCCAAATGATTAACCGACCTTCTGAGCAAGAACAGGTGGACATAATAATAAAGAACCTACAGCCTGTCTACCGACACCAACTACAAACTCAATACCTACCATCGTTCCAGTCGCTCATTGCCACTGCTACGAAGGTAGAAGATTTACTTCAAATGGGACAATTGAAAGAAGACCCGGGAACCTCGAAGTACAAGAAACCTAGCCAAACTGGCAAAGTCCACGAAGTGGCAAGCATCACCCCCACGAATCCTTTACGTGTGGGAAACATGGGAAACATGCGAAATGGCAGTCAGTCAAGAAGAACATACACTGATCTCGGGATGCCAATCCTTTTGGTGTTCCGAGAAGCTGTCAAAGCAAACTACATCAAACCTTTGGAGGCAAGACCACCACCCAACCCCTTACCAAGGAATTTCAAAGCTAATGAATACTGTGAGTACCACCAAGCACATGGGCATAAGACTAAAGCGTTCTGGACGCTTAAGAACCGCATCCAGGACTTGGTAGATAGTGGTTCAATCATTCCGAGAAGTAAACCAAACATTAGCACTAATCCCTTACCAAATCACGGGATAAATGCTATTAGTTCTGACCAGGAATTGATCGATCCTTTCGACCTATTCCTTGGAATGAACGAAATCTGTGTCCTAGACCTGAATGACCTAACTGAGGAACTCGACGCTATAACCAGGAGCGGGAGATAATATGAACCATTAGTCTTGGACAAAGTCTCGCATAACCCTTACCAAAGGACTGATGAACCAAAGGAAGACCCAGTGCTCTCGCAGTTGAAAAAGACACAAGCTAGGGTTTCGATTTGGGAACTTCTAGCATCATCCTTTCCTCATCGCCAAGCTCTTTGCAAGGCTTTGAGTCAACTTCAAACATCGGTGGAAGTCAGCCCTGAAGTGTTGGTATCCACCCTCACCCAATCATCAAAGGTGCAAAGCATCGGATTTTCTGAGGATGACTTACCCAAGGAGGGAGACAGTCACAACGATGCCCTTTACATCACTGTTCAAACCAGAGACAAAACTGTGCCCATGGTTCTCATTGATAATGGGTCAGCACTGAACGTTTGCCCACTAAAGGTGGCCAGCTGCCTAGGGTTGGAAGAAACAGATTTCATTCCGTCCGACCAGATAGTGAAAGCATATGACAGCACCCGGAGAGAAGTATTGGGGGTTGTTACACTAAAATTAGTGATTGGGCCAGCCATAATGAAGGTACCGTTCCAAGTCATTGATGTGCCCACCAGTTTCAACCTGCTGTTAGGGCTGCCATGGATACACCACACCAAAGCAGTACCTTCCTCTTTGCACCAAAAGGTCAAATTCCCCTACGAGGGTAAGATTATAACGGTTCAAGGAGATGATTACAGTCAGCTCAAGAAACCCAAGGGCCAGCCTCTCTTTGAGGTCAACCCCGAAAATGCCAATTTTCCCCTCTCGGGATTTGAATATGACACTGTGCAGTTCATAGAAGGAAAGGCTGCGAACTCCCGAATTCTCTTTGATTTCGGGACGGTGCAAATAAACTGCATAGTTCCTTTGATGCTAAAGATGTCCTACCTGCTGGGAGTGAATATGGCAAGGTCCGGGAAGACATACCCCACGCTACAAGCATGGGAGTGTCCGGTGAATGAAGGGACTTTTGGGCTGGGTTATCAGCCTACTGATGAAGACCGTGCTGAGAAGACCAGAAGAGGAAAGAAGAAAAACATCCAGATGCCATCACACTTTTTGACTTTAAACAGTTACTTCTGCAAATCGGGAGAGACGATTCCTTATCGTAGCTTCCAAGAACCGTTTTACTACCCGGCTGCTAAGAAGATGCTCCTGGGTTAGAAATATTCTCTGATGTCTGGGGTAACGAGCCCGAAATAGTGACTGAAATGGAAGTGGAAGACTTCATGCAGCCTAGTCTCTTTGATGAGGTTGCAGTCATTACAGGAAATGATGGGGACCAAGATTTACTGAGCCTGATCAAGCCAAATGAAGGACCTCTCACCAATTGGTACGCCGAGGAGGAGCGCACTGCTGATACACCCCCTTCCGAGTCCAACCTAGAATCAAAATATGTGATCAAGTCCTGTATTGAGTCCGAGTCTGACCCCGAGTCGTCTGTGTCGGATTTTGAAAATCCAGATTTTAAATTTGATGTAATTTTTGAAGACGATTCCGTCATTATCAATAAAGGCTTGCAAATTATTGACTACCCCGCATGTCTATCTTTCCAAGCATTTCCAAGCAAAAATAATGAAAAAGAAATAAATGAAATGAAAAATGATAAAGAAAAAATAATAATTGGCAAAGAAGAAAATGAACATACATACATTGCATCTGACTGTGTGAACAGGGAACAAGTCAGTGAATGCTTAAAGAAGTTTGTCGATTGCTTCATGTGGAAGGCAAGTGACATCACGGGAATTGACCCAGCAATAGTGGTGCATAAGATTCCAGTATACCCTGAGGCTAAGCCAGTGAAACAGAAGCTAAGAAGGCTAAAAACAGAATGGTCCTTGAAAATCAAGGAGGAGGTAGCCAAGCAACTGGAGAATAAGTTCATAGAACCCATTGCTTACCCAACATCGTTAGCAAATATTGTGCTGGTGCCGAAGAAAGACGGCAAAGTCAGAATGTGTGTGGACTATTGGGATTTGAATAAGGCATGTCCGAAGGACGACTTCCCCCTGCCGCATATTGACTTGTTAGTGGACCGAATGGCGGGACAAGAGATGGTCTCCTTGACCGATCTTGCTGTCGGATACAATCAAATAATGATGCATGTGCCAGACAAAGAGAAAACGGCATTCATCACGGAATGGGGAACCTACTGCTACAGAGTTATGCCTTTTGGGCTCAAAAATGCCGGGGCAACCTATCAAAGAATGGCGACAACCATCTTCCATGACATGATTCATGAAGAAGTAGAAGTGTACGTGGACGATATGGTTGTTAAATCAAAAACAGCTAAAGAGCATACAATAGCACTTGAGAAGTTCTTCCTTAGACTTCGAAAGTATAATTTAAAGCTCAACCCGGCAAAGTGTCTGTTTGGAGCTACATCCGGAGTGTTTCTGGGGCATATGGTCAGCCGAAAGGGCATAGAAATTGACCCTTCAAAAGCCAAAGCCATTCTGGAAATGCCAGCACCGAGAACGGAAAAGGAAGTTCGAGGTTTCCTGGGAAGGCTACAGTACATCAGCCGGTTCATCAATCAATTGGCCGATACTTGTGGTCTGATTTTCAAATTGCTCAGGAAAGAAGTAGCCATCAAATGGAATGAGGATTGTCAAAAAGCTTTCGACCAAGTCAAGCAATATCTGTTATCCCCGCCAGTGTTACAGCCACCAAGGCTAGGAAAGCCTTTGCTACTGTACCTATCAGTGACAGAAGAAGCGATGGGTGCGATGCTAGCCCAACAAGCAGAAGATACAAGGGTAGAAAATGCCGTGTATTACCTCAGCAAAAGGATGCTAGACTACGAGCTAAAATACAACAAGATAGAGAAGTTGTGTTTGGCTCTAGTATGGGCGTGTACAAAGTTGCAGCACTATCTCTCGTCCTACACCACCTATGTTATTTCTGAATCGAACCCCTTGAAATTCCTTATGGAGAGGCCGGTTCTTGATAGCAAAATGGCTAAGTGGGTGTCGGTGCTCGCAGCCTATGATTTAAAATTTGTACAACGGAAGGCAGTGAAAGGTGGAGCCTTGGCTGACCAACTAGCAGAATTACCAGTCAAAGATCAAATGCCGGAGGTAGAATTTCCCGATGAAGACGTGGTGAACCTGGAAAGTGAAGTCTGGGAAATGTACTTCGATGGAGCTTCGAACTACCATGGAAATGGGGTTGGAGTCGTATTCAAAACCCCCTGTGGAGAATACGTCCCAATCGCAGTCAAGTTAGATTTCGACTGCACTAACAATGAAGCCAAGTACGAAGCTTGCATAAAGGGGTTAGAAGCAGCCCTGGAAAAAGAGATAAAGGTCCTCAAGGTTTTCGGAGATTCTAATTTAATAGTCTCCCAAGCTTTAAGGAAATGGAAAATTAAAGAAGAGCGTTTGGTTCCCTACCTACAACGCTTGGACGAGTTGGCTCAGCAATTTGATGATTTATCCTTCCGCTACTTGCCGCGAGCCAAAAATCAGTTCGCAGATGCTCTAGCTACTTTAGCCTCCATGGTCAATGTAGAAGGAGACCGAGTCATCCGACCTCTGACAGTGCGGCTATAGAAACAGCCAGCACATATCATGAATTTGGTCGATGACAAACCTTGGTATTGGGATATACAGAATTATCTCCAAAATGAAACCTACCCGGAGGGATCCACCAAGACTGATCAACGGACATTGAGACAGTTAGCATCCGGATATTTCCTTACCGGAGGAATTCTGTACAAGAGAAGTTGGAGCGGCCTGCACCTAAGATGCGTTGATGAGGGAGAAGCTCAAACCATCATGGATTCCCTACATAATGGGGAGTCTGGTCCACACATGCACAGGATAGCTGTGGCTCGGAAAATCATGAACCTGGGTTATTACTGGTCAACCATGAATGCAGATTGCGTGAGGCACGCGCAGAAGTGTCACGAATGTCAAATTTTTGCTAAGCTGCAAAGACAGCCTCCGGTCAATTTGAATCCTATTGCTTCACCATGGCCTTTCGCGACTTGGGGCATAGACGTGATCGAAAAAATCCACCCGAAGGCCTCTAACGGCCATCAATTCATCCTGGTTGCTGTAGATTATTTCACTAAGTGGATCGAGGCAGCCTCTTATTCAGTTCTAAATGCCAAGAAGGCAGCACAGTTTGTCCGTACAAACATCCTTTGTCGGTACGGAACACCATTCAAGATCATCACAGATAATGGGTCTCACTTTCAGAGTGAATTTTCTAATTTGTTGAAAGAAACAAGAATCCAACATCATAAGTCCTCACCCTATCGTCCACAAACAAACGGGGCTGTAGAAGCTGCAAATAAGGCTATAAAAGTCATTTTGCAGAAGACGGTTAAAAAGCACAAAGCTTGGCACGAACAGTTACCGAATGCCCTATGGGGATATAGGACTTCAATTAGAACACCCACCGGAGCAACTCCGTATTCTTTGATATATGGCATGGAAGTAGTGTTGCCTATTGAGCTGGAAGTTCAGTCGGCAAGGATTATTCAGGAAAGCCAGATTAGCGAAGCAAACTGGGCTAAGAATTATCACCTGCAACTCTTGAGTATGGACGAAAAGCGACTGCAAGCAATCCACCAAACTCAA